>NW_011904229.1:0-1982 GCF_000151845.1 Pteropus vampyrus | reverse complement strand
AAAAAAAATATTACCCTTGAAAAGCTATAGAAAATTAGAGAAGAACCAGGAGACTGGGGATGAACAAACACTGTTCCCTTTATTAAAAAGAGAAAAATGATGGAGTCTGGAATACAGAGATCAGTAAGTATGAGAGTGTGGCAAAATTTCAGAATGAATTATTCAATACATAGTTAAGTGTAGCAGTATTACATAGTAGTTACGAGCATCGATTATGTAGACTGAGTGGGTTCTAATCTCTGCTCTGCCATATACCAGCTGTGCAACCTTGGGCATGCTCCTTATCCTCTCAGTGTGTGTGTTCTCATCACTAAAATGGTAACAAGAATACCTATTTCATAGGATTGTTGTGAAGACTAAATGAATTAATATGAAATATAAAAGGGGCTGTGCACTTTTATGTTATAACAACAATAACCACCACCACCACCACCACCACAACAGCACATGTTGTTATATTTAGAAAGCACTTGGAGAAAGTGCTATTTTTCAGCCTGGGCTAAGTAAGAACAATTCATTCAAACTAACTACACTTGCTTTTTGAAAACATTGTGAGTTTGTTAAATAGGAAAATGCTATTTCTATAGGGCATTGGACCAAATGCCAAATGCGTTTCATCTGCTTGGACCAGTGGTACAGAAAGTGGATATGGAACTTGGTCAGCTATCAGATGTCATGAAAAGAACATGGGTGTCTGGATCAGACAGATTTATATTCAAAGGCTGAATCTGCAACTTCATAGTAAAATTTTGAGTAAATTATATAAACTCTGACATTCAGCTCTATCATGTGTAAAATGGGAACAATCATATCTACCTTGTAGGGCTATTTTAGGGATTTGTTGTTCATGGATGCTGCATGAAGCGGGAGTTTAGGTTGGGTAATTGCAATAACTACATTTTTTTTCATCCCTACATTTTTTTTTTTGGTTGTGGGCTTTTTGCTACCATCACCTGTATTGAATGACCTGACCTTGAGGGGTGTATCTCAATATGTATAATTTCTATAAATAAATGATTTAGAAAACTTTTGTGATTCTACTATCTTTATACTCATCTTTTTGTCACCCAGAAACCTCTGTACTAAAGTGAATATAAAAAAGACAGGCCCTTCAACTCGTCACAATTCCCTGACTCTTTGAGACAACTGTGCTTCCTCTTTCTGATCATAAGAAAAAGATAATTTTACAGAGAAGAAATTACTTCAAGCAAACAATATAAAATAGTTGGATAATTATAGTGAGAAGCAAGTTGAAAAGTCAACTTTTATAATTAGCCTGATATGTTGTGGCTCAAAGATTTTCATGCAATGAAGAACTTTGTATGTGGCAAGACTTATTAAGTTGATAGCCTCTTAATCAACATCATACATCATGCATCAATCATTCTCAGGTTGACACAAGAAAAGCTTTTTCACTAAATATTGTTAATTTAACTGATAAATTTTTTAAGTACTGATTACTAGGCCATAGTTTGGACTATTTATATTTGGAACATGTAAAATACAAGAGATGTTTACTCGGTGTTCTTAGGTGCCGTGATCTCTGATTCATGACACACATTACTGGTCACCTGTGATGCACGGCATGCCTGTGATGGGGATGAGTCCTTCTCATTGTAGAATCAAGATGGATGTTGTTTTTCAGTTGAATGTGTCAAATGTAACTTTGGTATGGTCAGTCAGAAACATAGAACAGTAAAGAACTGTCATAAAAGTTCAGATCTTTCTAGACTAAATTGACCTCACTGCTGAGAGGGAGAGGATAAACACTTTTGCCCCCTTTTCGGCCTAGAATAGCCAAATGAACTGTCCTCGTTTCTGCCTTGGCTGTGCCCAAATAGCTACCTTTGCATAGCAAGAACAATTGCAGAAGAAACTTCTTGGTGCAGACTTTCATACCTCATCAATTTTTTCTATTTCTTCTTCAATTAATACTACCTCTATATAGGTATCATCTGCATCTGCTACAATTTGACTCATCT
>NW_011904228.1:0-1819 GCF_000151845.1 Pteropus vampyrus | reverse complement strand
TACAGATCCTTTATTTCCTAGGTTAAATTTATTCCTAGGCATTCATTGATTTTGATTCTATTATGAATTCTTGAATAGTTTTATTTATTTCTTTTTCTGATGTTTCATCCTTATTGCATAGGCATGAAACTGTAAATTGTTCTTGTGTCTTGCAACTTTACTGAAATTGTGTCCTATTCTAAGATCTATCTTGGAGAATATTCTGTGCATTTGTAAATAATGTGTATTCTGCTACTGTTGAATGGAACGTTCTATATATGTCTGTTCAGTCTATTTGGACTAACGTATGGCTCAGTTCCAGTGTTTGTTGTTGATTTTCTGTCTGGATGATCTAACCATCGTTGAAAGTGGGGTAAAGTCTCTTATAATTATTTAATTGTTGTCTATTTGGTTTTTTTTTTTTAGATCTGTTAGTATTTGTATAATATATTTAGGTGCTCCGATGTCGAGTGCCTATATATTTTCATTTCTTATATCCTTAGAATTGTATTGACCCCTTTATTATTACATAATAATCTTCATTGTCTCATCACCACTTTTGGCTTTAAGTCTACTTTACTATAAGTATGGCTACCATCACATTCTTTTAGTTTCCACTTGTATGGAATATCTTCTTACTTTCCTTTATTTTGAGTCTATGTATGTCTTAGAACTGAAATTAGTCTCCTATAGGCAGTATATAGTAGAGTCTTACTTTTTTATCCATCCATGTACTCTCTGACTTTAGATTGGTGAATTCAATCTGTTTCCATTTAGAATGATTATGGATGTGTAAGAACGTACTTTTGCCACCTTATCATTTGCTTCTTATTTTTAATGTTTCTTTTTCCCTCTGTTTCTGCCAACCTTTGTAATGTGGTAGTTTTGCATGGTAGTATACTGTTTCCCATTTTTATGTGTCATAAATCTGTACTAGAGATTTTCCTTGAGGTCCATGAGGCTTATATAAAACAGCCTATCGATAAAATAGTCCATTTCATGCTAATAGCAACCTATCTTCACTTGCCAATAATGGCCCCACCCTTTTCCTCCTCCCATTTTATATTTTCAATGTCACAATTTACTTTTTTATGCTACGCATTCATTAACGAGTTATAGTAACTATAAGTATTTTAACACTCTTTTCCTTTAACCTTTATACTATAGTTCAGTGGTTAATATGACATTCAATTATAGAATTGGATTTTTCTGAATCTGACAATATATTTCTCACCTTTTCCAGTATATTATATACTTTCATAAGTATTCACATCGCTGCTTAGTGCCTTTTCGATTCACCTTGAAGAACTCCCTTGAGCCTATCTTGCAGGACAGATGTACTAGAAATGAACTCCTTTAGCTTTTGTTTGTCTGGAAAAGCCTTTATTTCTCCTTCAACCTGATGAATAACTTTGGCAGGTAGAGTATTTCTGGATGGCAGTTTTCAGCTTTCAGTGCCTTGAATATGTTATTCCACTCTCTGCTGGTCTGTAGGGTTTATGCTGAGAAATTCACTTATAGCTGAACGGAGGTCACTTTGCAAATTATACTCTTTTGTTCCCTGGTGACCTTTAGTATTCTTTCTTTACTATTGGTTTTTGATAGTTTTCTTGTAATTGTCTTAGAGAAGATCTTTTGAGGTTGAGATAATAGAGTGATCTATTAGGTTATCGAACTTGGATGTCCAAGTCTTTCCCATTTTAGGGATGTTTTCATCTATTAGTTCTTTAAATAAAATTTCTGCCCCCTCCTCCCACTTTTCCCCTTCTGGAATTTTGATTATTCTGTAGTCTGCCTTTTTGGTTGAATCTCATTAATCAAATGGCTTTTTGCTCATTTT
>NW_011904227.1:0-2633 GCF_000151845.1 Pteropus vampyrus | reverse complement strand
AAAGATAGGCATTAATTCTTCTTTGAATGTTTGGTAAAATTTACCTGTGAAGCCATCTTTTCCAGGACTTTTGTTTCTTGGGGGTTTTTGATTACGGATTTGATTTCATTAGTAGTAATCATTCTGTTCAGATTTTTTTGTTTCTTCTTGATTCAGTCTTGGAAGTTTGTATGTTTCTAGGAATCTATTCATTTCTTCCAGAGTGTCAAGTTTGTTGGCATATAATTGTTCATAATATTTTTTTATAATCCTTTGTATTTCTGTGGTGTCAGTTGTCACTTCTCCACATTCATTTTTTTATTTTAATTATTTAGTTCCTGTCTCTTTTTTCTTGATGATCTAGTTAAAGTTTTATCAATATCGTTTATCTTTTCAGATAACTAGCTCTTGGTTTCATTGATCATTTGTATTGCTTTTTTACACTCTTATTTTGTTATTTTCATTTTGATTTTTAGTATTTCCTTTCTTCTACTTACTTTGGGCTTGTTCACTATTCTTTTTTCTAGTTTCTTTAGGTGTATGGTTAGATTGTTTATTTGATATTTTTCTTGTTTCTTAAAGTAGGCCTGTATTGCTATTAATTTTCCCTTAGGATTGCTTTCGCTATGTCTCATAGATTTTGAGTTATGTTTTCATTTTCATTTGTCTCAAGGTATCTTTAATCTTATTAACCCATTTATTGTATAGTAACATGTTATTTAGCCTCCACGTATTTGTGTGTTTTTCAGGTTTTTTTTTTTTGTAATTGAGTTCTAGTTTCATACCATTGTGGTGAAAGAAGACATTTGACATGATTTCATTCTTCTTAAATTTATTGAGACTTGTTTTGTGGCCTAACATGTGATCTTTCTTGGAAAATGTTCCATATGCACTTGAGGAGAATGTATAGTCTTCTGCTTTGAGGTGAAATGCTCTAAAACTGTCAATTAAATCCATCTGGTCTAGTGTAACATTTAAAGATGCTGTTATTCCTTGTCGATTTTTTGTCCAGAAGATCAATCCATTGGTGTCAGTGGGGTGTTAAGTCTCCTACTGTGACTGTATTACTGTCAATCTCTCCCTTTATATCAGTCAATATTTGCTTTAGGTGCCCCTATGTTGGGTGCATAAATGTTTAGATGGGTTAGATCCTCTTGTTGGATCGATCCCTTTATCATTATATAATGTGCTTCTTTGTCTCTTATTTTGTTTAAAAGTCTATTTTGTCTAATATAAGTATTGCTACCCTAGCTTTTTTTTTTTTCATTTCCAGTAGCAAGAAATATCTTTTTCCATCCTTTTACTTTCAGTCTGTGTGTGTCTTTCAATCTGAAGTGAGTGTCTTGTAGACGGCATATATATGGGTCTTGTTTTCTTATCCATTCAGCTACCCTATGTCTTTTAATTGAAGCATTTAATACATTTAAAATGATTATTGATTGGTACATGTGTTTGTTTCTGTGTATTAGGTAGATCTCTTACATCTTCCTGTCTTGGCTTGTTGGCTTTATGTACTAGGTGCCCTGTAGGGCCCAGTGGCGGAGTCTCCCTGATTGCCTGAGTCGAGGGCTCCAGGAGTGTTCCTTGTATAGGCCCTATGTGCTTCCTCTTGTAGTTGAGCCTTGGTTGCTGTTGGCAGGTCAGTAGGCGGGATTGATCTTCAGGCTGACTGGTTGTGAGGATTGGCCATGCCTACTGCATAAGAGCTGTAGTGCAGGAGCTGACCCAGCAGATCGGGATTCACTCAAGCAGGCTTTGGTGCCTGCCAAAAGCACCCTTTGAATGTGTTACTTGTGGGGCTACTTGAATGATGCTCTGTTATGGTCTGAAGATAGCCTCTAGGTATATTGGCCCTGTGGCCTCTTGTGAGGGGGTCCTGTGCAGGCCTAGGTCTTCTGCTGCCTATGACCTACGCGAGATCCTCTGGCAGGAGCTGCAAAGTGATCTGCAGTTGGTAGCTGTCTGCACTGGAACATGGGGTATGTGGGAGAGTCTCAGCTGTGAACTGAGGTTGGCTGCCACCATGGCCGAGCCTGAGGAAGCTCTGCAAAAGGCACAGCACACCCTGAGGCCTGCCACTGTTACCAGAGAGTGGGGTAACAGTGCATTGTCCAGGTTCTTGATGTCTCAAACAAAGAATTGAGCAAGACACCAAAATACAGTAGAAAAGAAAAGTTTTATTAGAAGTGAAAGTACACTTCCAGACATGGAAGCGGGCCTGAGCAAGAGAAGCATGGCTCAGAAGGCCTAGTAACAAAGTCTTTGGGGGTTTTTATCCCTATTTGCTGTGGATGGTTACTTTTCTTAGAAGAGTGGGCTTCCTTGATTGACAATTAAGATTGACAGGACTCAGTGATTCATCATTTTGCTTTCTGCACATGTTTGTTCTCAGAATTCAGTCTATTATAACGATATTAATGAACTTCCGGGCATATGCATCATATTATAATAATGGTATAATGACACTCAGATGAGTTGAAGGTAGTTGGGGTCTTTGTTGCGCAGGTGTGAGTGACTGGCTTACACTGGTACCTAAATCTCTAACTACTGGTTTCTTTGTGTGAGCTAAAAAAAAATGCCTTCTGGCTTGCTTAATTGTGGGCAGATTAGGGTGGACCCCTTCTAGGATAGGACGACCTCAGTGTCTTTGCAGG
>NW_011904226.1:0-2189 GCF_000151845.1 Pteropus vampyrus | reverse complement strand
GAGACAAATTGTAAGGCCAGACTTTCTGGTGGCAGGGGCTGGTTTTCTCTAAAGCAAGGACTAAGATTTATGTTATTGAAGTTTTTAAAAGGAAACATTCTATAAGGACAAAGTTGAAGGTTGGGCCCCCATTCCCAAACCAGGTATAGTAAATGGGGACCTTGTGAAGGATTTAATTTTACTTGTTGCTGAATTATTTCTCCTTGAATTATGAGGACTGTTAAATTCAATGTAAACAGAAAATGTTCTCCATATTTTAAGTCTGCTGGTTACCCCATTCTCTTAGCTCTATTACCTTGTATGGCCTATGTGCTGATGCTTTGGGGAATTAAGAAACGGAGCAGAAAGAGGAGTGCTGGTTAATAAAGCCATCATCTCTCAGCTTCTTACCCTCCCTTCCTTGGGGAAACTGGGCTGGGCCACCTTATTTCTGCTTTGCCAGCTAGTTCCTTGTTAGGCTCTGATAATAGGGGTTCTGAGGGAGCAAGGGAGACTACAAGGCTGGAGAAGGGAGAAAGGGCCAGCTTCTTCCAGTCTGCTCCCTTTCTGCTGTGTCACCTAGGCAATGTTTCACCATCAGCAATGGGTGGTTTAAGTAGGAGCAGTTGGTTTCATTGTGCAATTTTTTTCTTTCTTCCCCAAACCAGCGTTATAGGAAAAACATTGAACCCATACCAGAGATATTCATACCAGTTGGCTAGTGCTGCCACCTCACAGATCTGTGTTTTAATTCCACTTCTGAGCTCCTAAGGCATTGGTGGCAGCCAAGAGTGCTTCTTTTTCAGAGGTCCGAGTCCCAGTTCTGCCAACTGCAAGCTTCTAATGACTCCTGTCCCTCTCGTTATCCCCGCTCCCAATTCTAGATAGAGTTTATATATCTGAGTTACCTCAATTTCTCCTTTAGCTTTTTAGTCCTTTAATATGTATTTAACCACTCCTCATATTACATTTGCTTTGTTAAAATTACTGTTTTGCTCAACAGAAACAAGGAGACAGGTTTATCATCATCATCTCTCTGATGAGACCAGCATAGTGGCAGCAGTTCTGCCTCGAGGCATTTGATGACCCAGGGTGTTTCCAGCAAGACCCTCAGCAGACCTAGAATTGTAACACACACACAGAGCATACATATGCACAGAGGCTGACAGTGGCAAGAAGGAGCATGTGATGAACCAGCTGCCAAGTGGACAAACTGGGAGCACCTGTGGGAAAAGCCCCCCATCCCAAATCTACAGGAAACTATAGGTAAGCTTCTATTTTCTTCACAACAAAATAGAACCTAATCAGGTAGAGAAAATACTATAAGAGTGAATCACATATAATAAGAAAAGATAGTGTCTTATGAAACTTTTGTTCAGTTCCATATATATCCATGCACATGTATACTAGTGTGTAATATAAAATGCCTTTTCTATTATGGGTCTGCAATAAAAGAGCAGAAGGGAGACTGACATTTAGGACTCATATAAAACCATGAGATTTCTGAGCTTATTTTTTATTAATTCCAAGAAGATCGACCTGGGCAAATAGCTGTACAATCATTCAGTCTTAAAGGCTCCTCTTTCTCAAAGAAGGCTGTCAGTAGAAACTTGCAGGGCAGCCCCAAACTTGAGAAATGGAGGTCCTGGGAAGGCTTGAGATCCCCTGTTCAGTCCTTGGCCACCTGGACCCTGCATACCAGTCCTTGTGGGAACCGCTGAATTCACTGTTTTTTTTTTGTTTTTTGTTTTTTTGTTTTTTTTTTCCCATTCTTGCTCTATGTTGGAACCACCATGTGCTCAAACATAGTGAATGCAGGTCAGAATCTCTCACCTTAATGGAAGCAAAATTATACTAGCTTTGCAATTTAGAAACATGTCATCTGAAATGTTTTAGGACCTATGTTAAGTGTTGTTGTACTTGACTCAATCCAGTTTTTCTTGGACTTTTAGGATTTGTTTTCTCTTTCTAAAACTCTATCCCTATCAACCACACACACACACACACACACACACACACACACATACACACACCCACGCGCGCGCACGCAGAGACACACACTTTTTATTACAATTCTAGGTAACGAATGTGTGAGTTTAGAATACTCTTAATTAAAAAAAAAAGGCTAGTGGCATGTTTGTCTCCTTCTCAGGATCCAAGCTTCTGCTCTTGTATAATTTTTCACCAACAAGCTCCCCCGCTAGGCCAGC
>NW_011904225.1:0-1652 GCF_000151845.1 Pteropus vampyrus | reverse complement strand
TTTTGGCAAGACACCTTGTACAGTGCATAAGGTGGTGATCAGAGTGTGTGGCCCTGCCAGGAATTCCTCTTGATTTGGAAGGAAACTTGACTTTTAACCTCTTGAAAAAAGGAAGTTATTAAAGAAATAAAAGCATTGTTCTGAGAACTGATATTTGAGCATCTTGGGGCCTGTTAGGCCATTTTATGAATATATGCACCATATTTTGTCAAATCCAAGGTACTTTGGCTTGACCCTAGGATTGCCTTATGTAGCACTAAGAAAGAAAAAGCTGCCAATTAGACTGTGGCATAGTACCAATTATAAGATGCGACCCAATATCGTAGATGTTAAAGTAGGAAAAATATGCCTCTTAGCACTAATTAAATATGGTTTTAAAAGAAAGTTAAAAACTATCGGTGAAAATAAAGCATCTTCTAAATTAGACAGGCAATGGTACATAGTACAGAATATGATTCTGGTCATCAAGAAACTTTAAATAATTAATTAGGACTATCTAATCAGGGGCCAAGGAAACACCTAAAATTGAATGCAAACTTCTGTTTATTTATTGGCTATTAAATGCAGATTCTTCTGAGGAGAAATTTCTTGGCATTCATGAAACCAGTTCTCATCAGAACAACTTTTCTGTGACCCTCAAATGTTTATGTATCACTGCTTGTAAGTAGTCACTTTTTCTGAATACATGATAATTTAAACCCTAGGAAAACCAGGTGATTAACACTAAAGGCCAAAGTTGTCCAAGAGAAAGAGTTAGAAACCTTCTGCGACAATAATGACAACCAAAATAGTATCCAAAATAATAATAATAGCTGATATTTATTCCATGCTTATTATATGCCTGACACTTCTATATGCTTCTACAGTATTACCTCATTTAATATGTTCGGGCTAAGAGAAAAAAGTGTATCCCCAAATGGAAGCCACAGGAAGGCTCACCAGTTTGTAGATAGCAATGGTTTTCTTTCAGACCTTGGAACTTAAAGCTCACTTTTTGTCTTGGGGTCACTGTACATGATGTTCCCTTTGGCTAGAATGTTCTTCCCCAACTCTCCCTGCATGCTTCTGCTTTTTCAAATCTCAGTCCCTTCTCAGAGCCATTTACACACTAAGGGAGGTCTCTCCTTTTTGCTTTCTCAATAGACACCTGTTCTTTTCCTTCCTAGCATTTACTCCAACCCAAAATTATAGATTTATTTGTACTTTACCTAAAACAAGCACCGGCACTTACCTACACTTACTATGTGCAAACAATACACCAAATGCTTTGAGTCTGATATATCATTTTAGCCTCACAACAGTCTGTAATATTGTGATTTATAATAAATATATATTTGACCTTCATCCGCATTTCTGGCACAGAACTTCTAAAACTCTTAGAATTCCCTAAATGATAAGAGTGATAAAAAGTGTCTTGATACTCATAGCAAATTCCTTTCAACCACAACGGAGTTTATGTTAATGAAGTAACTTTGAGAACACTCATAATGGTGGGGGCTGGTTGCCAGGTGCTTGGAACTTTCAATCTCATCCCCAATTTCGGGTAGCTAGAGACTGAGTTTAATCACCAGTGGCCAATGATTTAATCAATAATGCCTATGTGATTAAGCCACCATAAAAATTCAAAAGGGCAATGCTTAGAGAGGCTTGCA
>NW_011904224.1:0-1940 GCF_000151845.1 Pteropus vampyrus | reverse complement strand
ATATGATCACCATTTTTGAGATAAAGAAACTGAGGCAATGATGGGTTACCTATCTTGCCCAAGGTCACTGCTGCTAAGTGGCAGAGACTGGGTTCAAACTAGGCCATCTGGCATCAGACCCAGTCTCTAACAACTAATCTCTGTTACTCTTCTTTCTGCTGCTATATTACGCAATATAATTAATTTGATTAAGTGCTGCCTTGAGGCTGCCTTTACATAATCCAGGACATAAAGGGCTTACCCAGTAAGGCAATCCATTTCTGGAAAGCACTGCTGACCCCGAGATCAGCGCAGACCCTGCCCTGTATTCCACTCTCCTCCACCTTCAAATCTGGCTTCATCTTGTCTAATCTTCACCACCCTCTCCTGTCCCACAGGAAGAGGTGTCTCTCTTCCCTAGGTCTAGCCCTTCTACATCTGCCCTCTGTTCCGTGTCTCCCACCTTTTCATTAATCATCTCCCCTCTCTCTTGGGCTCCAATCTTCTCCCTTGGCTCTTTTCCCACAGCTGACAACACGTTCAAGGCTCTCCCCACCTTATATAAACCTTTTCCTGAACCTGCCTCCTCCTCAGGTTACTAAGATCTGTGTCCTTCTCTGCTCTGCCTAGAAGAATTGTTTCTACTCCACACCTCTCACTCACTCTTGAACTCGTGGTGACCCTGCTTCCACCTGCAACGGGGGTGGGAACTGCTTCCACTGAGGTTGCCAATGACCTTCCAATGACCAATTCCAGCAGGTTCTTTGTCATCCGCTCCATAACTTTTCTCTAAAGCCAATCTTTACGTATCTCTCTCCCATCCACTCTATGAATGTTGGGGTTCCATCCTTGAATCCTGGCTTCTTAGTACTCTACCCTTCCACTTGCCCCCTCTCACATCCACACTGTTGATGCCCATTGGGTTTCTGTCTCCAGATCAGAGCTATTCCCCAAATCAACACCTCTCTATCAATCTGCCTGCTGGAAACTGCCAACAAATAACATCCACTTGGAAAGTCTATCAGTAGCTCACATCTAATGTGAACTTACCATTTCACTACTTGCTTCACCCAACAAACAAACTTCCTCTCCTTATTTTTTGACTAGGCATCTAGTCAAAAAATATCACTAGGCATCTATTCTCCAAAGTAGAAAATTCCTGCCTCTCCCTTACAGCTATAATACAAGTGGTCAAGAAAAATCAGTCTATAACATCCTGGGATACATCCCTCCTTTCTATAAAAGCAGTGGCATTTGCCCCTGATTCAGGCCCTCTTCTCTCATCTAACTCTACTGGTTATGGACAATCTTCCAATTGTTTTCCCTGTTTTAGTCTGAGAAACTAACCCATCTACCACTGCCAAAGAGATCTATCCAAGATCTGAATCATGCTACCCATTTGCTTAAAAAAGATTCTGTGCTCCCCACTGCCTTAAAAACCAGACTTCTACGTTGGTCTACAAAGACATTCCAGGTTGGCCCTCATCTCACTTTTTGACTCTTCTCTGGCACCATTCTCCCACTCATGCCCTCTACCCCACACCCAGTGTACACAATAGGCACTCTCACACGAAGGCACAAGCGGGAAAGAACATAAGAAGCGTGAGTATTGGAGCCAGACAGTCCTTGATTCAAATTCTAGCTTCTTTACTGGCTGGGTGTGAAACTTCTGCCTAGTTATTTAAATACTCTGAGCTCCACTTTTCCCTTGGGAAAAAATACCTACTTTTTATGCTTGTTGTAAGGGTCTGAAACAGTTTATGTAAAACATCTAGGATGATACTTGGATATAGTAGGCATCGAATAAATAGTAGTTAATATCGTTAATTTCCCCAAGTAGTTTGAGAGAGGCAGGGAGGAGTTTGTAAAAATTGATAAGACCTAATACTAGAGTGGAAAACTTGAAAAGTTTCCTATGGAGTCGGAAGAAGATCAAATTTATAAGGACAAATAACAGTGTC
>NW_011904223.1:0-2125 GCF_000151845.1 Pteropus vampyrus | reverse complement strand
GGGTTTTTTTTTAATAGTCATAAGAATTAATTAAGAGCCTGGAAGGTTTTGTTTACAAAAAATAGATCACTTTAGTGTTTATGAGACAATTCAAATATATATAATTTATAAATACAAGAAAAAAGATTCTTCCCTAGAGCCTCCAGAAAAAAAAAAGCAGCCCTGATGAGTCCTAGATTTTATCTCAGTAAGACACATTTTGGACTTCTGACCACTAGAGCTGTAAGAGAATAAATTTGTGTTATTTTAAGCCACTTAGTTTAAATGGCCTGACCAAGTTTAATTAATTGTTTGTAACTGTTCCCAAATACTAACCAAAGGCCCCTTGAAAAGTGATAGCTAAAATTTGCTGAACATAATTATTAACAGAATAAGATTTGTAAGGTGTACCTGGAAGCTAAAAGAAGAACTATTGTTTCATTTGTGTTGTTGTTGTTATTGTTGAGTTTATTTCACTTGTAACTTTAATAAATTGTGTAATAATTTAAATATTAAAGTTCGAAGTCTGAATAGTTTGTCTGCAAAGAAAATCTTCTCCTGGAGACAGTAAAATGTCACATATGATGAAGTCACTGGTGATTGATGGGTAAATCACAGAGACCTTTGAGAGAGCAAGTTGGACAGAGTAGAGTGGTAGGAGTAGAGAGCAGGATTTCTGGTGGTGAGATATGAAGGCAAAGTCATAGATTATTGAATTAGTTTTCTATTGCTGCTGTAATGAATTACCACAAACTAACTGGCTTAAAACAACACAAATTTATTCTCTTACAGCTCTAGAGGTCAGAAGTCCAAAATGTATCTTACTGAGCTAAAATCAAGGACTCAGGAGGGCTGCTTTTTTCTGGAGGCTCTAGGAAAGAATCTATTTCCTTGTTTTTTCCACTATCTAGAGGCCATCTTTATTCCTTCATCCATTTTCAAAATCAGCAGTATAACATCTTCAAATCTCTCTCTCTGACTCTGCTGCCTCCCTCTTCTATCTTTTAAGAGTTCTTGTGATTATGTTGAGCTCATCTAGATAATCTAGGATTTCACATCTCAAGATCCTTAATTCAATCATATATATGAAGTCTCTTTTGCTATGTGAGGTGACATATTCACAGGTTCCAGGGACTAAGACACAGACATCTTTGGGGAGGTCATTATTCTATCTACCAAAACTAATTATTCAAAAAATTTAACAAAGAAGGGGAAAAGATGGTCTACAATACTTTGAGTGACAAAAAGTGTCATGGAAGGTTTGGGGGTTTTGGGGGGGTTTTTTGTTTGTTTGTTTTTTGTTTTTGTTTTTTGTTTTTTTTTTTTATTGTTGCTGTTGTTGTTTGATAGGGAAAAAGAAAGGAGTTAGTTAAAATGGAGGGGAAAAATTAAGGAAGAAAATATTGACAAAGTAGGTCCTAGAAAGCCTAAATGGAAGGTTACCTTCGGAATGGAAGGACAGAGACTCCTTCTGGAGCCAGGAGCAGGGAATAAGATAAAGTATAAAGTTGTCAATAGATATGGATGGAAAAGGGGAAAGTTGGGGGAATTGTATCTCAATGATTTAACTCTTTTTAGTGGAAGTGAGCTCTCCTAGAGACGGTGAAGAAATTTAAAGTTTCCATTAATATTCTTCTATCTAATGCTTTCCAAGCACACACACATTTCTCCCAAATCATTAAATCACTGGTATTATAATTTCTATATAAATTCTTCCAATTCTATCCCATGCTGCTTTTACTAGACTTTTGTGTATATTTACCTAAATGTGCATCAGTATAGAATATTGTTTACAAGGCTTGGGATTCAAACTACCTTAATTTCCATCTTTATTCAATCACTTAATAACCTATCTTAAATTGTATCTTAAGAACATGGATTGTGTCTTGAATTGTATCTAAGTTGTCTCTGTGCCTCAGTGTCCCATCCATAAAACTGAGATAACAATAGTACCTATATCACATGGTTATTGTGAAGATTATATGTTTTAGTAAATGTAGAATGCTCATTTCAGTGCCTGGCACAATAGGAGAGGACCATAATAAATATTCTCATTATTATCGTGAAGTTTTTACAGGTTAATATATTAAGATTAATATTGACATTTATAGATTTATTTGTAAAGTTCAAATTTGAGATGAGTTAT
>NW_011904222.1:0-1503 GCF_000151845.1 Pteropus vampyrus | reverse complement strand
TGGTTCCTTCCGAGGACAGTGAGGGAGAATCTGCTCCATGCCTCTCTCCTGGCTCCTGAGGTTGCTGGCAATCTCTGCCTTCTAGATGCATCAATCACTCCATCTCTGCCTTCATCATCATGAGGCATTCTCCCCATGTTCGTGTCTCTGTGTCCAAATTTCTCCTTTTTATAGACACTAGTCCTCTTGGATTATGGCCCACCCTAATGACCTTGTTCTAATTGATTACATCAGCAATGAACCCTTTCAAAATAAGGTCATATTGTGAGGTACTAAGGCGTTAGGATTTCAACATATGAATTTGAGTGTGGGGGAGGGGGACACAATTCAACCCATAACAGCGATGTAGGAATTTCAAGTCTCCTAATTTTACAGCTCTCTGTAAAATGGGCCCAAATAACCGTGCCCATGAAGTATTCACTCATCTCAGTGTTTTCATGAAATGCATGATCCCTCGTGCCTCAGCTCACGTCAGAATGCAGTTTCAGATGCGCGTGCCCCTTCCCTATTCTCATGGCCCCTTGAGGCAGGTTTTATTAATCTCATTTTATAGTCGAGACTAAAAGAGATTGAGAGACCCGCCCAGAGCCACATCACTGACGAGGGAAGAGGAGGAAGTTCCACTTGGGACACATGTATCCACTGTATTCAGGAGGGGGACATGTGAGTAAGGCTCAGGAATAAGACCCATCAAGGGATGTCCCTGCAGGAAACCGAGCAGGTGCCTGAGTCTGTACTCTCAGGCAATTTCTCTTAGGTGCAAGAAGTGCTACCAGCCAGGGAACAATTCGCCGTGGACTGGGACATGGGAAGCGGGAGCGCATCAGGAAGCCAGCTTCCAGCGACAAAAGGGCCTACATCTGTCCTTAGAGAAGGAAAACATGGTCTCAGGTCACGGTCACATGGACACAAGGGCTTGGCATTTGCCATTCGAAGCTATCATTCCATCCTGCCCTTTGAAAGTGTAGGTCCTTATGACTAGATAAATAGGGCAACTTCCCCAACCCAAAGCAGGGATTTCCTAGTAAAAAAATAAAAGGAAGAGAAACAGTATTCTCACGCGTGAGTTTGCAGGAGCGCAAGGGAAGGGTTTAACACAAATTCAGGTTCCTGGGCCTCATCCCTGGGGTCTGGCGTGGGGCTCAGCAATGTGCATGATTAACAAATTCCCCAGGTGGCATGTATGAAGGTGGTTTATGGGGTGCACTTTCAGAATCTCTGTTCTGGAACTTTCCGCTCTTCAAAAGGTTTGACTCCCTGTTTCCCAAGAAAAGGATTTATGGGGTAACAGATCTCACCACAGCCCCCTGCCTGTGAGCCACTGGCGGGGATGGGGTGACTGAGTCACAGGCTAGGAGCAAAGTGGTCCAGGACAGGGGAAAGAATGTTCCATAGATGTTATGGAACAGAGGAAGGAATCGTGGATTGCGGGCAAGAGCTACACCAGCTAACTCAGCACGGCGTAGGTAACGGAGAGCATTCCCGTGGGAACAGGCAGAAAGG
>NW_011904221.1:0-2237 GCF_000151845.1 Pteropus vampyrus | reverse complement strand
TCTTAGTATTTTTCTTTGGAGAGTTGCTAACGCAAGAATACCTGCTATTGTTCGAACTCCTTGGAATTATAGCAAGTCCTCAATTAATGTTGTTTCAATGTTGTTTTGTTTTAAATTTGATGAGTAGAAAATTGATTCACAGCCAGGGCCACTATCTGTGTGGAATGTGCACGTTCCCCCCACGTTTGCATGGGTTTTCTCCAGACATCCCAAAGATATTCATGTTAGGTGTCTTGGCATGACTACATCGTCTTAGTGTGAGTGTGAGTGTGTGTCAAGATGCCCTGCTATGGAAGGGCATCCTGTCCAAGGTGTGTTTCTGCCTTGTGCCCTGAACTGCTAGATAAACTCGGGCCACACCATGCCCCTGAACTGTTATAAGTAGGTTGGAAAACAGTTATCTTACTTGTTTTTATTAATCTTTCCTAAATGTATGTATAGTTCACATTTATTTCACTGTTTAATATTGAATGTGTTTGGGACCAGAAATATGCAGCAGGAATTTAACTCAATTATATCAATTAGCCTGTGGTAAAATTGGCTCTATTATACATCATTTCGCTTAAAGACTCACTTGATAAAGTACAGCATAGGGAATATAGTCAATAACATTGTAATAACTATTTATAGTGCCAGGTGGGTACTAGACAAATTGGGAGGGATCACTTAATAAATTACATAAATGTCTAACCACTACTCCATGTACATGTAACTAATATGAAATAATATCAAATATCAACTGTAATCAAAAAATAAAAAATAATAAATAATAACGCAGTCTCATTTTCCAAGAACCTATAGATGATGTTAAGTGAAGGCTTACTATACTTACGAACCCCTCTCAACAGAGATTTCTGTCTGAGGCCTTGTCAGACAGAAAGGAATGAAGATGGCAGAAATAATATGAATGGGTGAAACGTGTCCCTTAGAAATTGCCTCCTCTTTATTCCTGTATTTCCTACTTAGACTTCCAACATAAAACTATCCTTTAGGAAGCAAAAAGTAAAGACACCTCTCATGTTTTTATAAAAAATATCTAGGTGGCAAGTATTGGCAAATAGTTTGTCATGTAATTAGCCTGAAATTTTGCTTGAATTGATTCTCCCCAGGAAATTAAATATGTGTACTTACCTGTTTGGGAAAGACAAACATTTACTAAAGATTATAATGGTATCAATTTAAACAAACTCATATTTTCGGTTGCCTTTACAGGTAACATCCCTAATGACTTTGTAACAATTATTGTTTATCATCAAAACATAAATTCCAATATGGCTTTAGCTCTTGTTTAATGTTTATTCTGGAGACTCCATTCAGTATTGACCATTATATAGTGGTCCCTCAGTGAGACTGTTGTAAAAAAAATCACCCTTTCCTCTCATGGTTTCACTTGAGTATTTGGCAAAAAGCAATGAGGTTCAACCAAGACTGATATCCATAGGAAAATTAACTAATTTTGTTAGAGTCCCCCATAAGGCATAAAGAGAATATTTTAGTTAGCTTTTACTATAGCTTAAAACAACAATTATTTATTATTTCTGATGTCTCATAGTCAACTGGTGATCAATGGATCTATGTTGAACTTGTGCTTAGTTCCGTGAGTATCAGCTAGACTCAAAATCTGTGTAGTCTAGGAATGGCTCTATTCCACCTATCTCTCACCTCCATCCTGGGACCAGTGGCCTGCTTTCAAGTGTTCTCGTGGACATGGTAAAGGCAGAAGGAAACAAGCTGATATATAAGCACTCTTTCAATCTTCTTTCCTTACATTTGCTAACATCCTATCTATGCCTGAGGGCAAAGTTAAGGGGTGGGCATATCCTCCCATTCTTGTCGGGAGGATGCAGGAAAGTTACACAAAAAAGAATGTGGATACAAGGATGGAGAAATGCCACATCCTACTACAGAGAGGTGGGACAGAGGGAAATTCTAGGTTTTCTAGTCCCTTTGTTTCAACTAACTACCATGGTTCAGAATTCAGCTATAAAGGCATCAAGAAGAAATGCCAGGATCAGTCTTAGCAGCTTCACAAGTGTAGAAGGAGAACATTCCTCTCTCAGATATCCATCTGTCTATGAAATGTACTTATTTTGTATTGTGGGCCAAAGTAAAACAGAACCATTGAAATATTTGTCTTTGTATAGAAAGAGCTCTAAATAGAAACCAGCCTTCCCACCTACTTTTTCTTCCTTCCTTCCTTCCTTCCTTCCTTCCTTCCTTCCTTCCTTCCTTCCTTC
>NW_011904220.1:0-1760 GCF_000151845.1 Pteropus vampyrus | reverse complement strand
TTCCTAATTAAGTTATAGCTTGTTTTCTTTTTCTTTTTTTCTTGCATTAGCTGAAGGTTCAAAGTACAGTCTTGAGGAACTAAAATAAGAGAATCTTATTTCTCTAGTCATCTTATTTTCTATCTATTCTGTTTTATACTTTTGAAAATACCAATAAAATGAGTAACCTTCTATTGATAAGGAGACTTGTATAAATTTTATCTTGGTTGTAATTTAATTTCCTTTGCTGTTGAATTTCTGTAACCTTCTGCAACTTTCATTTTGTGCTTGGAGTATCTTATTTTATTTATTTATTTTTTAAAGCCAATTTAAAGTAGTCTGTTTTCCAGCAGCTCCTGAGATTATGTGTAAAGCTATCTCCTTAATCTTACCAGATTTCAACTTTTGATTGTGTATACCTAAAAAAATGGGCCACAAAGCCTAGCTTGGAACTGATATTTCATTATTATATCAGTGAAGATGCTTCGCAGTTAGGAAGTTTCCAAGAAATGTGGTGGTAGTTCTTCATATTTTAAAAAAAAATTCATGAATAAATGCTTTAAAGTTTCCTGCTTCTGAATCCATTGAGAGGGTTAAAATGTGTTGAGTAGATATGGTACATATTTTCTATTTTGATTTTTTTCCCTCTAATTGTTATAAACAGCTACATGAATTTTTACCACATATCTTTTTCAGCTCTTTTTGGGGTTCCTATTTATTTCAGATTCTAATCTTTAATTCTTCTACATTAATTTGTAAGCTTATGGGCTGTCATATGCCTCTTCTGTTAACTGGCAACTTTTTTTATTTTAATCATGGCGCATTTAGAGTAATTTTTCTATTAAAGATAAGGATCACTAGAGAGAGATCTGACCAAAGTTTCTCAAAAAGGAAAGCCGTATTT
This sequence comes from Pteropus vampyrus, assembly GCF_000151845.1. NCBI lineage: Eukaryota > Metazoa > Chordata > Mammalia > Chiroptera > Pteropodidae > Pteropus > Pteropus vampyrus. Next base: position 877 of record NW_011904220.1, on the reverse strand, counting down.
TAGTGACATGAGGGTGACAGGTAGTGATATGATAGAGCAGAAGGAAGGAAACAAGAGCCAGATGGAAAGAAAAACTGAAAACCAACATTTCCCTTTACAGTTCAGCAGCATTGAAAACAAGAAGACTGGGAAAGATATAAAACAAAACCAAACAAAACGATAATAATAAAATTGATAAAAACTAGAAGAGTAAGGGAATCAAGGGTCAAGGAAATATAAAGATACAAGCTCATTTTAACTTAATTTTGTCAGTATTTTAATTTACAAAAACAACATAGCAATTTGGATAGGATTTTATATTATCTACATTTCAATGCATTTGTTTGATGCTATAAACCAAACCAATAAATAACATTCTGTCATCATATTCTATTGCAAATAATCTTTTTTCTTTAATTTTAAATACTTTTTTAAAAACAAGTATTTATATTTAGAAATCAGCCATAATGAAAGAAAAAAAATTGAGAAATTAATATATATATATGACTTTAAGAGGTCACAGCTTCTTTTAACTCAGTTTTCCACACATTATGGATTTTCTGCCAAAACTACTTTGGGCACTATAATTTTGTAGCTCAGATTCTCATAAAAAGATAGATGATATTTCCCCCGCATAATCTGATGTTAAAAAAAAACAATTAGGTTTAATTTTTATAAATCTAGAAAAGAATTATATCTATAAAGCATAATTATCAATAACATCATCTGTATTATTTAATAAATAGCAACAGAATATAAAAATAAGTTTTTATGTAAGTATGAGGTATATCATAGTATGCAGGTATATAAAACAGGACTAAATATTTTCTGTATTTATTTAGAAGTCCAGTATAAACTGTTAGTATATATTAGAGTTCTCATTTATTCAGGTTTAAAG
>NW_011904219.1:0-1327 GCF_000151845.1 Pteropus vampyrus | reverse complement strand
CCAAAGCAGGTGTCTTTTAAGCCTCAGCTTTTGGGCTTTGCGGTGTGGGATGTCTACCTGCTCTCTACTCCCCCAGACTACAGTCCTGAATGCCAAGGATTCAGATTTGGGATGATGGAATGATTTATTAACACCAAACTGAGGAGTTCAAAATTTTAAAATTGATTCAGAATCTTGGCTTGAGCTGCTCTTTCAGATAATCTTTTGTAACAGATGTGAAGGAGGTATGATGTCCTGATGGAGCATGAACTTTAGAGTTAGATGGACACTGGGCTGGTATCCTGGTCCCAGCACTTGCCCTGGGCAAGTTACTTATATCCTCTAGTTGAGGGGGTTAGATGATTAGCTCATATCCAAGACCCTTTTAGGTAAAAAAATATATATATTAGTTTTTTCAAATAATAATATAATTATTATACAATAAACCTGTTTCTTTGTTTTCATCCATTTATTCAAAGTAGTTATTGAATGCCTTCCATGTGCCAGGTGGTGCGCTAGGCACTGGGTGTGTAATACTGAACCACACGGGCGAGGTCCACCCTCAGGGAGTTGATAGTTCAGTGGGGAAGAGACTGGGGGAGATGACTAGCAAACCAGTGAATAATATAACTCTCATCATGGTACCTGCTAAGGTAGAAACTCCCATCATGGTACCTTAGGTAGGAATAATGGGGACAGGGTATTTAAAGTGGTCTGGGGTAGAAAGAGTTAAGCTGAGACCCAAAGGATGGGTGGGAGGCAGCCGTGGGAAGAATGGGGGAAGGGCCTTCAGGCAGAGAGAAGACCCCCTGTAAACTGAATGAAGGCTGGATAACGGACAGTGAATGGAGGTTTGGGAGGCGAAATCTGAGAAGTGGGCATGGACTTTGTTATCAGCTTGGAGGCCATAGTAGGGGTTTGAATTGTATTCTACGTGTAATAGTAGGAGGTATTGAAGGTTTGAGCAGAGAAGGAAGTGAAACGATTTACGTTTTGAAGATATTTTTCTGACCTCTGTGTGGAGAACGGATGGGAATGAGTGCGGGAATGTGGAGAGCAGTGGGGGAGATCCTGGCTGCTGTCTTGGAGAGGCAGGGTGGCCTGCCCCGATGGCGGGGGCCTGGGGAGGGAGGGCAGGGGTCGTGTCTAGGTCTGTTTTGGAGGTAAAGACAGAGTATGGGGGAGGCGAGAGGAGCACGGAGACAGGATGGTGAGGATGCTCTCCGGTCTGGCCATCGGCTTGAGCCCACCACGTGTGTGTTAGCACCATCCTGGCCGAGGAGCCTCCTTTTGTGGCTGGGCCAACAATCCAGTAGTGTTTGGACTTGGCCAGTCTGAGACACAGTCG
>NW_011904218.1:0-1785 GCF_000151845.1 Pteropus vampyrus | reverse complement strand
TATTACATACATTCCTGATGAGACAGTATTGGGTGGTGGTTAAAAGCATGAGTTTTGGAGTCATACATATTCAGTTTCAAATCCCAGTTATCACTTACTATAGTTGCTTACAACTTTGTCACTTATTGGGGTCAATTTGAACATGTTATTTAACGTCTCTGAGCTTCAGTTTTCTGAAAAGTAGTTTGGGGCTTGAGATTCCTACCTCACATTTGGTTGTAAGAGTTAATATAACTAATATGGTACATCTGAAAACACCTCGGAAACTTGAGATAAGTGCACGGATATCTCATTGGAACATCTATGATTCCTTGTTATTACTTAATTCTTCACTTTCCTGGTCATTATTGTGCTAGGATAAACTTCTTGCTTCTGCTTCAAAATTTGGCTGTATGTTATAAAAATACAAGTCAGCTTGTATTGAAAAAATACATCTTATATAAATCTGACACCTTTGTGGTTCAATGTTCAAAAAGTCTTATTTATTTCCCCCCATAAACTCATAGTACCAAAAGATTAATAATTCTCCTGAGTTTTTTTAAGTCACACATTTGGGCACAAAGGTAGTAAAAGTGTTAGCTTATAAAGACCATAAGTATATGGAAGGTCAAATGAATGCTGCCTTTGGTAGAACATTTTCTCAGTCATTTGTCAAATTTAGGGAATGTAAAGCATTTTTTTTTTAACTTGCAGGTCCAGCTGAAATTCTGCACTTGAATTGAAGAAGGAATAAGAAGAAAAGGGGCAAGATCTATCATGCTTTTTTTTTCACTCAGAAAATTGGATTTTTGTTGTAAAATTTGACAGAGCCCAGGATTTTTATGTAGGAAGCTGTTTGCACTTCAGGACTACCACCTGTTGACTATAACCATGAATAAGTCATAGGTCTACAGTTTAGTCATCTGTAAAATGGGTGTACTGCCTACTAGGTCCTACCTATCTACCAAATAGTTTTATATTGATAATAAATGAGGTTATGCACATGATGCAGTGTGCTATAGAAAAATCAAGGATTTAATGATTACACAAACCTGGGTTTAATTCTCAATTACAAGCTATATAACTTTTGGCAAGTTCTTAACTTTTCTGAAATTTAATTTCTCTTTCTTTACACAGGGAATAATAAGGCCTATTAGATAACACTGTCGAAGATTTAAAGATGTCATGGTTGAAAAGCTTTCAACAGATCCTGTCTAACATAGTTAATACTATAGTAACTATGTATGGCGTCAGATGGGTACTTGACATACAGGGTGCTCACTTCATAAGTTATATAAATGTCTAATCACTATGCTGTACACCTGAAACTAATATAATATTGCACGCCAATTGTAATTGAAAAATAAATAAGAATAAAAAAGAAAGCCCTGTCTGATAATTTATTTGTCAGTATAATGTTATATGTAGGAGGTTAGTAATAAATATTTTTTGGTCACATAAATGAAGGGTTCATTTAAATTTATTTCACATAAATTCAAATTTGGTAAGTTAAAATATAAAATTATCTAAATTTTAAACCATTGGTTAAATGTCCATTCAGGGAATAGAATAAAATACAGTCATTATTAATATTGTTATTATCATAGGAAAATATTTGCCATATGTCATTAAGGAGTGAAGAACATAAAGTAACATATATAAAATAATCAATTTTTTAAAACTAAAAATTTGAAAAAAAATTTGGAAAAATATATCTAAAAAATGTGTAGTTCTACAGCGAGTTTTATTTCCTATCTCTATTTCTTACTATTTGTACAATAATGTCTCATTCATATAACAATAAAA
>NW_011904217.1:0-2191 GCF_000151845.1 Pteropus vampyrus | reverse complement strand
GTGTGTATTCAGAGAAGATTTATTTTAAAAGAAAGGAGCATTTAATCCTCTTCTTCCTTCTTCCAGGTGTCTGGAATTTAATGGCAGAAGTTTCAGCCTGTGATAGTGTTCTGAAGAGAATATGCTAGCATGACAGAGCACAGAGTGGACCAGAAACCCAGATCATTATAGAAAACCACTAACAGTTGCACTGCCTACCTCAAGATCTCTTTTATAACAAATAGAATCAACCTTCTATACGGTTCAATGTACTTTTGTTTCATTTAATGCAGTTGAATCTAGCTCTACTCAACAATAAGACAACTCACATAAAAACGAAAAGAACAGCAAAAAAAAAAAAAAAAGCACGAAAAAATGCTCAGACTCAAATTAACAGTGATGTATTAGATAACATCCATCAGGTTGATAAAAATTTGAACAATTGATAATAATAGCAGATGGCCTAGATATGAGAGGATACTCAGGATATTTCCAGAGGACTGTTAATTTTGATAGCTTTTTTAGACACCAAATAGATAACATTTACACAATCTTTGACCCAAAAAGTACTCTCCTGGGAATCTATCCCATTCAAAAAAAAAAAAAAAAAAGATAAAGAAAAAGAATTTAAAGATTTAGGATAAAGTAGATCTTGGTTACAATACATTTGTAGTGGTAAAAATCAACAGAAACAATGTAAATAATATCAACGAGAATATGAAATAAATTATTACCAGATTCCAGATTAATTGTAAAGAAATCAAAACAAATAAATTGAAGGTATACTAGTTGGTATGGCAGAATTTCCACAAGATATGTCTAAATAATGAATGTGTATAAGATGGGTCTAGGTTTTTAAAAGTTAACGGTGATAACATATATGTATTAATGTGGAGTTTTGGTATGTTTGATAGGTATGACAAACATTCGTATAGCGCAATACAAAAAAAAAGATACATTATAGACTATACAAAGATTATTTAGTATAAATATGTAAATCATATGTATATTTAATATATATGCTATATGAGCATAATGAGACTTAAGAAATTATATGCATATTGCCAGGATTACCTGGAGAAAGAAGAGTAGAGCTAAGCAAAGAAGAAAAAGAAAAAAGTAAAAAAGGTATTACTCTATTCAAAAAAGGGCTTATACAATGACATATAACTTATTATTGTTGTGTGTGCATGTGTGTGTGTGTGTGAGAGAGAGAGAGAGACAGAGAGACAGAGAGACAGACAGAGAGAGAATGATGTAGGAATAACCACCAAATACTAATGACTATTCAGAATGATTACTAAAGATATTTTATGATGCAAAATAATATGTATTATTTTATATAAGGTCCTTAACCTCAAATTGTATAAGTTCATTCCTAAACTATTAAAAAATTACCTTAGTTACCTAAGAATTCTTGCAATTGAGGACAAAATACTTTAAGAACCGGAAGCTATGATGACATCGATATTTATGTGACATTAGAATCTTTGCAGTCTCCAAAAGTGCAATCGAAGCCACAGATGCTGCTTAGAATGGTGTGTTATGCTGTTTTGGGATATTTATTTATTTATTTATCTATCTAGCTATTTATTTATTTATTATTTATTTATACATTTTCTAATAGATTTTGAGACTCATTTGCAATTATATTAGTTAATTTGTAAGAAAAATTGTTACTTTCTCCTTTTGAAAAATAATATATTTTTCAAATGTATAATTTTTGTGTTTTAAAATGCTTCTAGAAACAAAAAAGTGAACTAGTCAAGCCACATAATAACTTATCCTTATAATTAATGAGTGATGCATACAGCTGACTGCCCTGTATACATCATTTCAACAAAGTATATCTTGTATTTATACTTCGCTCTTTAAGGCACATCTGAATCATGAGCAGATAGGAGCCAGAAACCTAATTACTTACAATACATTTATTTCTCTGGAGATGTATCATATATTCCAGCTAATACAATAGGTATCGTCTTTATTTCCTCTCCCAAAATACTTTAGAAGGACATGTATTCCCTGTTGTGTATGTAACCAAAGAACTAATAGGAAATTGGTGTGATCATTCATACTACTAGATTTGGTGGCTGGCTACTAGATTTAAAAATCATCCAAGGAAGTGAATTGTTAGAAGGAAACTTGTCTGAAGTATTGACAATAGATAGAGAGGAATGACTATTTGCAAATCTCAGAAACAAGCTTACAA
>NW_011904216.1:0-2127 GCF_000151845.1 Pteropus vampyrus | reverse complement strand
GTGTTCGGTCTGGCCACTATCTTATTAAGTAAACTGGAAAAACACTCAACACCCAAACAAGACAAAGGCACGCACAGGGACGGCGGGCAGCTGCCTCCCAGAGGCTGAACTGTGAGCAGGGCAGTGAGAATCAACCACGAGGGAGGGGCAGGCCATGGTCGGGTGGCGCTGGAACCGAAGGCCCGACGGGTGTCCAGGCAGGAGAGAGGATCCTGTGGGGACACCAGCGGGAAGACTGTGTCCCTCCAGAGCGGAGCAAGGGCCCAGACAAGCGGCAACTAGTCACTCGTGCAGAAAACGTTTACTTATCCAGCACCTACTATGTGCTCCATCAGGCAATGGTGAAACGAAGTCAGGGTGTCTCTGACGTGTGCTCAGGTGTGCATGGCAGCCAAGGCCCTGTCCTCACCAGGAACTCTGTCAGGTGGGCCAGCGCATTCCTAGAAGGCTCTTGGGAACAAAGTCCCAGGACTGGGATAAACTGACAACTGCTGTGCCTTTCAAGATGAGACTGGGCACGGAACCTATCGATGACATTAAACGAGGACTTACTGTACATTTGAAAGGGCTAAACTCTTTCTCTCTGGTAAACTTCAGTAAAGTTGTTAAAAGCATAAAAATAAAAAAAATATATAGAAAAACAAGAGAGAAAGTGGAGCTTGTATTCTATTAGATGCGCTGACTGTTTAGAATGAGAACAGATTCTAGAGACAGGCCAGCTAACCTGTCCTGCCACTTTACGGGTGAGGAAACAAGACCCTAAAGAGGCAAAGCGACTTATCTGCCCAAGGTCGCAGAGACAGGTGATGGCAAGTGTGTTTGGCAGAGGGCGGCCCCACACGTGGAAGCTGCTAGGCTCTCCCGGACAAATCCAACGAGGCCAAATCGCACGAGAATCTCGCAGGGACACGGGCAGCCGAGCGGAACAGCAAGAGTACTTGTGAGTGTAAGGACATGGTGACGCGCCCAGGGAGTCAGCTTAGTGCGTGCAGCTGAGGGTTCTAAGCTGCTGGCGGTAACCAGCGGACGAGACCATGAGAGCCACTCTCTTCTACTTCCAGAACCTTACTCCGGTGGGCGGCCAAGGGGATGGAGCAAGTACGCAGCACAGAGAAACTCCCGGAAAAGCAAGCCAGGCCCTGGACTCGATGCCGTGGGACGCGCCGTGCAGCTCTAGCCGCAGCACCTCTACGAGACAGAGCAGTGCTCAGCAAGACCAAGGGGGAAGTCACCAGGGATGTGCAGATGACAACGCCCAAGGAGGCTCAAGATCTGCCATCTGCTGCCAAGAGAAAGGCCTATGGAAGGTTATGCCGGATGTCCAAACAAATCAGGAGCAGCTTCGCGTGTGGCGTAAGAGACTTGGGTTTTGGACCTAAGGCTGCCGCTAATGGGCTGAAAGAGAAAGTCGGCTCAACCAGAAGGGAGGCGTGGGTTCGTCTCGCACAGTGACCAAGCACAGTGACTGTGGGCGGCGCTGGTCACAGTATTCTGGGGCTATGGGAAAGTGGTGTGGCCGATGAAGAGGTTCCTTCAGCCATGTCTGCCACAGACGAGGGATGGATGGGAGAGTGGAAAGCACGTACCTGCCATCTTTGGCCAAGATGATATGAGAGGCTGCCTCCTTCTTTTAAAATTCTATGACAATACCAGAAACGTACAGGTAAAAATAGTTAAGATGGTACATTTTATGGTCCATATGCATGTATGATATGTACCATGTACCAATACAGAACCAAAACATTAACTAATAAACATAGCTTTAATCAGCAAATACAAAGTGCTAGAACTTGAAACTGAAAAGAGCTAGCTAGTACCATTTAGAAGAGAGAAGTCAACGAATGGGATATGTTATCCAACAAAGTGTCACGGGCAGAAAATAAAACAACAGGACTGCTATAATACTACTACTCAAGTATGGGATTAAAGGTAAACAGCCTACCACAGAACGTCTAGTACACGCCAAACAAACAAACGAACCACACGCATCTTTGTGGACAACACAGGTCCCTAGGACGTGCCCTGTGCCAGGCCTTTTGCGTGTAGTTCACCATCCAGCCTCTCCGAAACCCTCTGCGGATAGTGCTACTAACACCCATGGCCATGGGCCTCAGGGAATTTAAGTCT
>NW_011904215.1:0-2347 GCF_000151845.1 Pteropus vampyrus | reverse complement strand
ATTACCACTTTGCTTCTCCTTGGGGTAAAGCAACCATACAGCATATGCATGATTTGTTATTCTATGATGTTTCAGCCTTTCTACTCTGTTTGGACTATTTCTAGGCACTTCTAATTTTAATTGTAGTTAATATTATCTGCTTTCTCTTATTTATGCAGGCAATTAAAGTATACTCACATTTTGGCTGTGTGAATCACTGTATGACTCTGTGTGTACCAGTGTGATTGGATATGTGTTCTCAAATCCAAGTGCACTTACATGCACAACACAAAAACACCCCCACGTACACAGTGGTGAAATATAACAAGCAAACAAACATCTTTGTTATAGCGAAGTCCTGGCGTGACATTTGTTTAAAACTTAATTTGATTTTGTCAAAATTCATGATTTCTCTCAGTGACTAATAAATAGTGCATGTTTGGTCTCAGATCAAAAAATGATTGATGTTTTAAGATAAAAAATAGTTGGGTACAGACCTTCTGCATGTCGTTGGCTTTGACTCTGATGTGAAACTATAGTACTGTAACGGGGAGGAAAATATGTCTCTTGGATTAAAGACTCACTGTTTCAATACAGGGCACTGAGCATTAGGAAGTGGAGACAAACTGTCCCCATCAAATAGGTTCTGATAATAAACTTTCATGCATGGGAGGTGAAAGTGTTCTGTAACCTTAATTCATGTCATTGTTTTAAGAGCTTATGTTCACACAATTCATGGAAAATAACTAAGGGTATAAATATCATACAAACTGCATACATTTAACTACTGCAATCTAGATGCTTGCCTTCCTGACAGTGTGGTAACGATATTAGATAAAGGTGTGATGCTTTGGAACTAACTCAAGTGACCTTTCCAGGTGTATAAATTCCAGGCTCGCCTACTGTAATTATATTTGATGGGTGAACAGATATTACACATACAGGAATTGAATGCAAGTATAGTCAATGCAGATTTTATACAAAAATATTCTAGTCACCACGGCATATAATTTGTAGAAACAACAATTAAGCTTCCAGAATAAGACCTTGTAAAGACGGACACATCGTTAGAAAAAGGAGGACAAGAAAAGACACGAAAAGAGAATCACACTTGTCAATTTGTTGGAATCATTATGGGTAGCACAATACATATCAAACAGAAAGTATTCAGCAAAGGCATGTCTGTGATGACCATATATCATTACAACACGTTACAGCTTCAGCATTAACTTTATTTTTTGTTGAGGGGAGATTTATTCTTTTTTCTAGGTAGAGCTTTGGCTAAGGAGGGATTAGTTTTTGTTTTTTGTTTGTTTGTTTGTTTGTTTAATTATGTTAGTAGATATACCAATGTTCCCCCCTCACTAATAAGCATCGCTTCGATTTCTGAATTTTCTAAGGGGTAAGAAATTAAAGGTGTTTGCTCAGCGCATTACCCGTATAAAAAGACAGCACTGTATCACTTGGCTTTAAAACAATCCTAGTTGGCACCGATTACTAGCTCCGTTAAACAGGGGAAAACAAGCAAAAACATAAAATCCCAAGGCTTGTTTCATGTCCTCAGACAAGATTTTTGGGACCAGGAATGCCCAACTAAACTGAAATATTGTTCTAGTTAGTAAGCACCAAGGAAAATAACTATGGATGACGATAATTGTAGCTAAGGTCATTTATCGGTTCGTGGACAGCGCCGTGAGAGTGAAGCCTGTTGCAAACAATACCTTCCAACACAGTTGCGAGACAGGGGAGAATACCCATATTTTCCCCTGGACCTGGAGGATTAACAGTGAAGTTGTCCAGTTGACACTGTGTGTCTGTGATGCTGAGGAGCCTGCACGCTGTTAAAAGATACACTGAAGCACGTCGAAATTTCTGAGAGTTTATTTGAGCATCTATCATTGTGAAAAGGGCAGCATCTAACAGGAGGAAGTGGTTGGGAGTGCTCCTCTGACAAGAGCCAGGGGAAAGACCCACATGAAGAAAGTCTGGAAACGAAGAAAGATTATTGAGTGGCTGCAGTTGGCTGTTAGGGATGGGTCACCCTTAGCGTTTCGATTTCCTAACCCTGAGGTATTTGGAGGCTTAGATTTGGGTTCACTTACAGAAGTCCAGACAGCGTTAGAGCCACTTCATTCTGCAGGCCTCCTCGTTTGGTGTATGTAATAGCTGTCCAGCAGAACCGTATTCTGTAAATACTGGACGAACTGGAAGAAATAGTAATGCTGAAACAGAAAACTTAGGTTTGCAAACACATTTTATGGCATGTGAGGGTATCCTACTGGTTAGACTCTCCAGGCTCCTAGACATTTTGAAACTCAGCAAACGGAATATGCTTTTGTTATAGACGTCTTAAGATATCTGAAAAACA
>NW_011904214.1:0-2295 GCF_000151845.1 Pteropus vampyrus | reverse complement strand
AGGAATACCCAGTCTGCAGAGACAAAGCGATTTCTGTTCTTAGTTTCTGATTTCATTCCAGGGGCGACTGGGGCCCAGTGTTCCCAGCAGCACCACACTCAAGTAGAGCTTCTGTTCGATGAGGAGAGTGGGAAAGAGAAGGGACCTCTCTCCTCTTGGCTGAGGTCACCCAGAGCTTAACAGCACGTAGCTGAGTGCAGGGGGCGAAGCACCGATGTCCTGCCCGTCCCGGTACACAATCCGCTGACTGCATCTGGGTGTAGAGGGAGCCCCGGGTACTTGGCTGTACCATCCTAATGTGAGTTTCTGCCTCATTGAGATGGCAGGGGCGTTGGTGGGCACGGGTCTTGATTCAAGTACAGCGGGTTACAGGGAAGCATTTAGGAGCAATGCAAATACTATAAAACTAGATTGGGATGAATTACATATTTACAATGGGTAAATTTTAAGATATGTAAATGAAACCGCAGTAATACTGCTGAAAAGTTAATTTTGCAAGGTGTCAATACTATGGGGCCTTGATTTTACAAAGTATATAATCTCAGATAGAGAAATAACCCCTGACGGTCTTCTAAGTCACCTTTGAAGATGGAGTTTGATATTGTGTTTTTCTATATATCCTCAAAATTGATTATATAGACTTAATGCAAAAAAGCTTAACTCCTTAAAAGAAAATATTAACATTACAGATAATTCCTACCCCGTGGTCTCTCTTTCTGCTCCTCCACCCCATGCATCAGACTTAATAAACCAACATTTTCAAAGAAATAGCCAACTTCAAATTCCAGTTTTTAAAAGTTTATTTCCCCTTAACTTCATTCACTATTTTCAAAACTCCGCAAATGACATATAACTATAAGGAAAGTAAACGCATCTATCAGCAAAAGAATATTTTGAAGACTGATGAAATTTAGTAGACATTCTTCCTAAATGGAATTCATGCATACATATAAAATCTATCTGCCATTTATCTTCTTTTTTTTTTTTTTGGTGGCCTTGTATTCATTCTATTAGATAGAAAAATAATATATGTTTTTCTCCTTAAATTAGGAAAATTCACTGATCTGGGGAATTCTATTTATAATAGTTTCTGAGTCTGCTTGTTACCAATAGGTAGAATAATCCTCATTGATTCTCAGTACTTACATATAACCTTGCTAAACTCAATATCGGAATAGTTTAACATAAATTCCGGCCGTTACAAACTGTCTCATGTGGAAAAAGCATAGATAAGGAAGAAACTAGAAATAGAATGCTCAGGAGATGATAATTATTTAGATTGGATATAGTAAGAGTTCCACATTGGGGGATGTTGCTGGGGGTGCTGGAAAGAAGTCCCCAGAGCTCAGGACTGAAATCTGGGGTAGGAGGCTTTGGTTTGGGGGTCCCCAATCTATGGGTCAGAGCTGCTAGATACGGAAGACTAATGACCAAGCAAAGACAGCTTGGAAAGCCAAAGTAAGCAATCTGGAGAAAGAGGAACAAAGCTTGTATAGTCAAAGGACTACTAACAAAACAAAGGCCTGACACCAATTAATGATATCAGTACAAAGACAGTGTCTGAACCTCTCTGCAAGGATGCTTCAGTATTTCACCTGTGATAGTGGCCTAGGGCTTAATTCCTTCTGACTTAAGTCATCCCTGAGTCAAGACAGTTTTCCAGAGCCTAGGAGCTGGGCTGACCCTGGAGTGTCTAGTGCAGCCTCAATTGGTAGCATAGAGGAGCTTTGAGAGGTAGTATCAGTCAGGTAGCTTAAAAAATTGTTCTAAAAAGGTATGTCAATATTTCATCTCTCTAATGCTTTAAAATGGCACCTGGGATATTGCAAAGACTTTTTTTTAAGGTTGAATTGCATTAACTTGGATTAAAAATGTAGATATCATTGAAGATAAGCTTACAAAACTATCATCTCTTTTTATTACAATTCCTTTCTCATGCATTTTTCTTTCTCATTTTATTAAATATGAGCCTGAAATAAAATACTTTTTGATCTTCACTTCTTAGGCTTTTGAACACCTCAATTCTGCTTTCATCTTCCCCCTAAGGTCCCAACCTCAATTGTTCTGGCATATTAAGCAAAGTGAAATTGACATTAAAATCAGGCAAACACATCTTGTCTCATTTGTATTTAGTTTTTCTATTCTAAAAGTAAAAAAAAAAAAAGTATGTGAATGAGAGCATCTTCTTTTACTTCTAATGCACCCACTGAAGTTATTGCAATATATTTCGCATATTGATACATATGTACACATGCTGAGCAAGCTTATAAGGCTTTTTAATTTAAAATCATATTT
>NW_011904213.1:0-1225 GCF_000151845.1 Pteropus vampyrus | reverse complement strand
GATGGGAACACAAGAGACCCAGCCCAGGCAGGGAGGAAGGTGCTGGAGCAAAGCCACGTGGATCCTTGCACGGTGACTGAAGAGCAGGACCCCTCCCTCAGGGCCCCGGGCTGGTGGGGGTCCTGGCGGACTTCCTGGAGGAGGTGGTGCTTGAACTGAGCGATTGCCCAGGTGAAGATCCAGAGCTTTTCCAGCGTGAGGTGTGGGGGTACGATTGAGGGTGGAGTGAGGAAGAGTCGGGGCGGATGAGGCTGGAGGACAGGCCGTGAGGAGTGGTGAAGCCAGGCCTGGTGGGGGGTGTGGAGCCGGGTCTCCGCATGAAGAAGCGGGGGCAGGGCGGAGTGTGGGGGCGCCTTATCTCCTGCCATGTTGGTAGTGTAGCGGATCCAGTTGCAAGTGCTTTGTGGCTGAAAGGGGAACCTGCCCGCCTGGAGCCACCACCTGCCTCCCTGCTGACTCGGGCTCGGCCAGTAACGCGAGCCCCAGGGAAGAAGCTGTAGGGCGCCCCGGGCCCCCCCATCGACTCTGGTCACCCTCTGGCTGGGCATAGCCAGCCAGCGGAGGAGCGGATGCAGGTAAGAGAGGCCTGGGGCTCAGGCTGGCTGGGGTGGGTGAAAGCCAGGGGTCGACCGGCAGAGGAGGGTCAAACAGCTGGATGGGGCGGCTGCCCAGACGGCAGCCACGGGAACCCAGGCTGTGCCCTAACTCTGGCTTCTGCTGGCCCCACTGGCCACCACCTAGATCTGCAGAGGCGGGGGTCCTGTCCTCTGGGTGGGCTCCCGGCGCCAGGCCGGGATCGCACAGGACAGCTGTTGTGGAGCCGGGTGGGGTGGGCTGCAGCTCCCCGCATGCCTCCCTCAGGATGCTGCAGTCCAAGGGCATGAGGAGGCGCCGGCCGCTGGGGTCACGCGGGGAGACTGCATCGTCTGCTATTCGGCCTACGACCTCACCCAGCACCTGCCCCGCCGCCTCTACTGTGGCCACACCTTCTGCCAGGCGTGCGTGAGGCGGCTGGACACGCCCGCCCACGAGCAGCGCCGGATTCCCTGCCCTCAGTGTCGCCAGAGCACACCCACGCCGCGCGGAGGGCCGGCCATGCTGGACCTCGACCTGGCCGCCTTCCTGGCCATCGAGGCAGAGCGGGAGCCATCTCGAGTGGACCCCCAGCCCCACGCCATCACTCGGCAGCCGGCGGGGCTCCGCCTCCCCTTGAGCCCCCAGCCCC
>NW_011904212.1:0-1785 GCF_000151845.1 Pteropus vampyrus | reverse complement strand
GAATTGGAACACCTAAGATATTGTCTCTCTTTCTCAGTCTGCCATATACACACTCACCCCCATCCTCACGAACAAGCATGCACACACACGCATCCGCCTTGCTACTTCAGAATCGGGTCTTATTTTCTTTATAGTTATAGGGGAATCTCTCTCTCTCTCACAAACACACACATGTGAGCACACACACACACACACACACACACACACACACACACTCCGCACCCCCCCCACCCCCCGCCCTTCTCCCATATTTCTTTCTCCAATATTTTCTAACTTTTTGGCTAACTTTACGGCTGACTTTTCCCCCGGATTTGGTGGTTTTAAATTCAGAGCCACCCTAATAGGACAAGGTTGTGGTTTTTTGTTTTTGTTTTTGTTTTTTACCATTAAGAATATTTGAAAAATATGTGGCACCAGTTCTAAAGGAAATAGCAAAAGGTCATTCCAAACCATTGTTTTGAGCAGGTTTGAATTTCTGAAACAGCGAAGTAGGTGATGGTTTTCCAGAATGGCGTGTCCGAAGGAGACAAGAGTCGCCCTAGAAGTGGAGTATGGAGCGTTTGAGAAAACAAAACAGCCTCCTGACTTCACAGTTACAGCTCGTGTCGCAGGCTTCTTTCTAGTGGGGAGAGACTGGCCCGCAGCCTTCTGCGTGGCTGCTTTGCGCTCATCCACGCATGCGCCACACACATTAACTTCCACGACACGCAGATGCAGTCCGAAGGGCAAAATACACGTGTAGTCTGCTTTTCGCGGTGGGGAAGGAACGTCGGAAGACAAGCGTGTCTGGTCTCCTTTCTCCTTTCCAGGACACGTGACCAGACTACGGATTCCGCAATGGCCTTCGGACCGCCACCCGGGACTGCCCGGAAAAGAGAGCAGACCTCGAGGGGACCCAGGCACACACCAGGTCCAGGATGCGGCCGACGGTCACTGCTGGAAGTTCTGCTTCTGAGACAATGAGAGAGCCGGGAGGCAGAAACCGGGAAGGGACAGAGCCGAAAGTCCCAGTTAGCAAAGCTCAGGGCCAGAGCACAATTCAGGAGCCGGAGGGGGCAATTGACACGGAGCTAGAAGGTCCAGAATCAGCGTGGGGACCCTGCTTTATGACTGCCCTCGGTGTCGTGGTGCATCCTGTGCCCAGACTGGGGCGGCGACTTTGCACGTACCCATCACGGCTCGGCTTCGGAGCGTGATTAACTGTGGAGCCACCAGTCTGACTCTATGAGGAGACGGAAGAGACACAAGCTCTTTGCACCCAAGATGCCCCAGGAGTCACCAAGCTCACCAAGGCAGTGGCAGCGAGGCGGGGCCTGGGCCAGGCTGGGTGAGAGGCGTGCCTGGGGTGCCGAGAGCAGACGATGTTCAGTGTCCTTCATGTTAGATTCATCTCATGGTTGAAGTAACAGCCCGTTTTATGTCATGGACTTTTTACGCACCCTGTTATAGGTGTAAGAGATGTTTGTACTAAGCGCCCACGAGCTTTTCCTCCGAAAACATCATTTCAATCACTTCGGTGGACTCTGATCCCAACCGGGTAAAATGTTAAAGAGAGAACGAGAAGAGCAGAAATGGTAGAAGATCTTATTCAACCCTTTAAAAAAGGACTTATTAATTTTGATCGGGGTTGATCGTGAAGAGAGTCTCAAAATCCATATTCTAATCTAAAGAGGGACTTCTTCAGGTTTCCATTCAAGAAGTGATGGTTCTTTCCCTTTTTCCCACTGGGCTCCACAGGTTGGGCTGTCCTCTCTGCTCCTGAGGCTGTCATCTGTCATCGAGATT
>NW_011904211.1:0-1852 GCF_000151845.1 Pteropus vampyrus | reverse complement strand
ATTGGTTAATAAGACACAGCTCTGGGGTTTAATTCAAGGAGAACTGGCATAATTTTTTGTCTGAACTCTAACTTTACTCATTTAAATAACCTGCATTATATGAAATATCTCGGATAGCCTCTCAAACACTCCTCAAAATGATAATGAGCATCAGTCCATAAACAGCAGGATGGAGGAGAAGCCTCTCAAATCCAGTATCATGTTATTGTTCAGATTCTATGCAAACTCCTCCATCCCTTAGAGCTCAAGGATGAGGGGACAAACCCACTTCCTGGACCTGCCTATTGTGTTCTTTGGCACCTGAAGATGATAATGATGCTCTTTTTGATTAATCCTTACATGTGGGCCCCTCATGAGCTGTACTTCCCCAGCGCTCCCGGGAAGCAGCACAACGGAGCATAAGAGCACAGGCACAGAGTTAGGCGGCCCGGGTCCAAATGTGGTTTCTCTGCTATGTGGCAACTAGAATTCTCTAAGTCTGCATTTCCTCATCCTTGAAGTAGTGATACTATCATTACCCACCTCTCGTTACTATGAGAATTAAATAAAAGTATTTGAGTAAAGGACTTGGCTCATATTGAGGGGCCCAATAAATATCAATTTACCTCCCCTTCCATTAAAGGGGAGGGACAAGCATTCTTATTTCTATTTAAGCCCTAACTCTGATTTGACTGGAATCTGAGTATTTCATTTTGTCTCCTCGAATCCTTAGCATCCCCTTAGCAAAAAGGACATTTCCCTATTTCCCAGAGAATAATGTGACAGAAGTATTCAGTGTTGCCTGGATAAAAATATGGTTTACAATAAAAGCAATTCTAACTATAGAATTAATCATGTGTGGGTCAGAGGGAGAAAATAAATGATGACTAAGTATCTACTATGTATCAGGCAAGTAAAGCGCATCATTTCACATTACCCTTTTAACACCCCTGGAGGGAGGGTATCCGTTGTTATCCCATTTTACAGATGTGGAATGGCGAGGTTAAATAACTCAAACCGATGTAGACAGTAAGGAGCAGAGTTGCACTGTGAACCTATGTCTGACTCCAAAGCCCATTTTCTTTCCATTTAACACTCTTACTTTCCTTGGAGGGACACTGCCACCATTTAGGGAGCAAAACTAGCCCCTGAAACTCTTAAGGAGAGTGTGTGCGAACATGAACTGTGCTAAATGTATTGACCTGCCCTGGGCCCTTCCGGCCTAGGTCTTCCCTTCACTGGGATTTTAGATGATCAGGTGATGGATTTAAGCCAGTGACCAGCAGAGGGGGACAACAGCTGGCAGAGTGCACGTGCATGCATGCATGCAAATTCAAACACACACACACACACACACACACTCGCTCAGAGTTTCCCCAGTACCTTACCCACACAATAACGGATAATCAACACACACAGAGATCCCTTTTAAAACAAAGATCCTTGAATAAATGGGGCTTCCCCTCAGCCTCTCCACTGCTGCCAAAGCCGTTGAGTCTGAGCACACCTCGGAGGGGGGGAAGAAAAAGCAGACATCACTACCACAGGCAAAGGATAGTCCTGTGTTGTAAAGAATAAAAAATAGATTTGACCCACGGGTCTTACATTCAAAGAACATCTTGTAGACAGTTTTAAAAATGGATTTGGAACTAGATGACAGGGTTTTTGAAGTCTTGGCTGACCACACCAGTATGCCCAAGTCCCTTTACACTTCTGATTGTCCATTTCTTCAGAAATAAAGGGGATCTCAGGGTTATTGGAAGATAGAATGAAATGAGGTGAGGCAAAGTACTCTGTCAACTGGAGAGGTTATACAAATGCCAGCTGCTTTTACTGGTATTATAATTATGATTATTTACTCAGGATGAATGTT
>NW_011904210.1:0-1474 GCF_000151845.1 Pteropus vampyrus | reverse complement strand
ATTTAGAGATACAGAGGTAAATAGGTAAATATCAAAGAATTAGCCAAAAGAAAGTGCCTCTGAGGAGTAGAAAGCTGGGGAGGGAACAGGAGATTGCTATTTTTCGGTAACTGATAAAGAACCAAATGACTTCTCAAACTATATACATGTGTAAATCATATGTTCTATTTCAATTAGATATTTTAAAGAAATAATCCATCATATGTACATCTACTAATACAAGGAAAATGATATTTTTATAAAAAAACACTTCAGAATTTATATATTTTGGGACTTTATCCATGTATTTCATTGATCTTACCATTGCTCAATGCATTCGTGGAATTCCCTTTTAGCAATGACCTTCATAGATGGGTTTATTAAACATAAACTTTAATAATCTTATGTATATGAGCTGGTGGCTATGCTGGGCCCTCAGGGAGCTGCAGCTTCATTGTAGCTGATGGACAGGTTTCTCTGGAAAACCTAATTGAATTCTCTTTTGGAGCAGCAGAGGCTAGGAGAAAGGGGGGGCTGTGCAGCAGTTGTTACGGTTTGGGGAGCTGCACAAAAGGAAGCATGTGGAGAAATACACCAGAGCCACACCAACAGAATAACTGATTGTGAAGAAGCTGATATAAGAATCAAGAGATAATTTCAAACAATTTTTATTTGTATTTTAATGAGTCAGGGTATATTGCACTGATTAAAAAGGGAACTTTAGAATGTAAAGGGAACAATGAAATAAACATACAAAAAAGAAGTTCTTGGAAATAAAAACATGTTTACCAAATATTAAAGACCTCAGTAGAGGCAGTAGAAAAGAAAGAGACTATAATCATTGCTGAAATAAAAATGAGAAAACTCAAGAAATTCCTCCTGAACACAGAGTCAAAAAGATAGTGATGGAAAGGATGAGAAAAAAGAAAAAGATATAGATGTTCTAGGAGATGAGAATGAAACAAGATAGTGGAGAGTTACTAATCAAAGAAATAGAAGAAAACTTCACTGAGCTGAAGAGATTTGAATTTGTAGAGCAAAAGTGTTCACCAAATGCTGTGAAAGATTATTGAGAAAGAATCCATATTGAGAAAGAATCCTTGAAAATTCCAAGGATAAAAAAAAGTGCCATTAGCGACAATATGGATAGATCTCGAGATAATCATGCTAAGTGAAATAAGCCAGACAGAAAAAGTTGAAAATCACATGATATCACTTACATGTGGGATATAAACCTAAAAGCGACAGATGAACAGGACAAACAAACAGAGACTCATAGACATGGACAACAGACTAGTGGTTACCAGAGGGTAGAGGAGAGGGGGAAGGGAGGAGGTAGACAGGGTAAAAGGGGTCAAATATGTGGTGACAGAGAGAAATCTAACTATGGGAGGTGAACTCACAGTGTAAATATATATATGCCTTACTGTTGAAAATAAATAAATAAATAAAATAATCAAAATACATCTGGAAGATCCACTGTCAAAAAAAAAAA
>NW_011904209.1:0-2810 GCF_000151845.1 Pteropus vampyrus | reverse complement strand
GAGATCAAATGAGATCTGTCTACGTTTCACAAAGTGTCTTTCCTGAGTGTCCCTTGCATCAGACCGGTCTTTTCAGAAGAGATTTACTGGAGGAAATGCTCATGAAAGATAAAGGAGAGAGGGAGCATGTATAGCTCCCTTCAGACCATGATGCAGGTCTGACAACTGTGAACAGAGAAGGAAAGAAGGATGGGGCAGAGAGAGCATCACACTACAGTGTAGTTCTGAGAAAGTCTCAGCCACGCTGATGGAGAGACCCAAGGCAAAGACTGCCATCAGAAGGGCCCACACAGGGAAGGAACGACCCGGCTCTGGGGCCCTGTTATGCTTCATACTGGCTGAGAGCAGGGTGGGGAAACCAAAAGTACAGCCGTTGGTGACCATCTGCCAGCTACCCTATCCACAGCAGGTTCTCTTGCAGGGAGAGGAAACTTCCATAGCCATCATGGCCCCTCAGAACACCTCTCCCCCCCCGAATCCCAGCAGCACCTGCTGCTCCACTGTCCCTCATCTTTACCAATCATAATCTGCCCTGCTTCCTAGTTACCTTACTTTATTCACCATCTCAATAAATATCCATCAGCAAGGAAACATAGGGGATCCACAAAGATAAATTCATTCAGCCTTTATCCAGCACCTACCTACCATATGGGGACAGTGATGAATTAAGTCTATGATTCAAGAAACTCAGAGTATAGGCTAGGGGTTCTCAGTGTTGGCTGCACATTAAAATTAACTGGAGAACTTTAAAACAGGGGCCAGAGAACTGTGGCCTGAAGGCCAAATCCAGCTCACAATCTGTTTTTGTATGGCCCACAAGCCAAGAATGGTTTTTACATTTTTAAATGTTTTAATTTTTTTTAAAGATTTCATAACACGTGAAAATAACATGAAATTCAAATTTCAGTGTCCATAAATAAAGTTTTATTGGAATATAGCCATGCTTATTTGTTTTTGTGTCATCTATGGCTGTTTCCACACTATAATGGCAGAGTTGAGTAGTTACAACACAAACCATACGGCCCCCAAGCCATGAATATTTACTATCTTACCCTTTATAGAAGTTTGCCAACCCCTGAGCTAAGGCAGCAAAAATGACCATAGGATTTTGCTACTAGAAGCTTACTTATGCAGACACGGATAAGAGCAGGTTTTGAGACACCTCAGGTCAGGTGCAGAGAAGCCAGACTGCATCATGGGCCCCTAGGTTCCTGATACACCTGTGTACCTGCCAAATACTGAATCTTAGTAAGATGAAGAGGAAATGATTCAGATTCATGTTGACAATCTTGTTTGTTACCAGTACTTTAAAGAAAGTCTAGTCTTTTAATTAATTTAGAGTAAAACTAAAAATAATAAAAACAAATAAAAATAAAAATACTCTAGATTGCTCAGGGCAAGGAATGTTTATACTACTTCTTTCCCCAAATAATTCATTCTTCCTTGTTCCTGGATCTGGCCCTTCAAAGCAGCCTCCAGCACCAACTTTACTCCCTCTGCCGATTCCCTCTGACACATTTCCCTTGTCCATTTTTCTATCTTTGCTCCTCAGGCTCTACCAGAAACATCTATTTTGCAAAGAATCTTTGACAATATGTAATGTTGACAGAGCTTTAAAACCATAATCACAATTTATCACCAAAACAGAATAAAAGGGAGAGCTTTCTTTGGTTTAAATCAGATATGGATCCAGCCCTCAAGAATATTGTCTAGCTGGGAAGATAGAAAATGTACGCAAATAATGAATGTCTGTCATAGAGGCTTAAAATTCACCATACAGAAATCAGACATCATACAAACTTGGAGTGAATGGTGCTGATGGGAGAAGGTTCTCATTTCTGCCCTATTGCTTTTTTCTGAGTACTAAAAAAGGACTTTCGGGTTGTCACCAATGCTAACAGCCCTTAACAATCTCTTTCATACCATAATTGTCTGCCTCTGGCTCCCTTGGTTTTCCTCAGAAAATGCTCCCCACTGCAATCCACATTTTCTGATAGTGACAGTGTATAGCCCTCTTGATAGAGAACTGCTTTGTGTTTTTATTTCAATTATAACCTTTAAGAAATTTCCTTTACCAGTTATAATAAGAAAACTTCTGTTTCACAGCAATAATCAGCAAGCGTAAGATTTCCATAGAGTAAGAGCTTCATTTTTAAGATAGTGTTTCTCAAACCAGGATGTGAGAATAAATTCTTTAAAAAAAAAAAATGTGGTAAAATATAACCAATATAAAGTTCTACGATTTGTGTCTCAGGACATTTTCTGAAGTCAAAGGAGCCCAGCCTATGGTTCTCTTATCAGAAATAATAATGCAAAGTAGAAAATGGATAGTGATACAGAAGAAAAATAAATTAATAAAGAAAAACATTTGTTGAGGTTTTCTCTGTGCCAGCCATCATCTTAGCACTTGTAGTATAGTTAGATTTGTTCCTCTCACAACTCCATGAGGTGGACACATTGTGGTCGTTTTATGATGAGAAAAAGAAGGCACAGAGCGCTGAAGTAACTTTCTCAAAGAAGCCAATAGCTAGTTAGTGTCCAGGAAGTACTCAGCAGTGTCCAGATGTTTAACATAATTACAGCGTCTCCCACAAGTAAAATGTTGGTGGCATTCAGAAAAAGAGACTTTATTTCTTGCTAAGGGAGTCAGGGATTGTGGAAGAAGAAAGATTTATAGTCTGATTACAGATGGTTAGGAATTAAGCGGGGAAAAACATTTGTGATGAAGGAATAAACGTTAAAAAGGCAAAGCATTATCTTTCCTTTTTCTCTCCATTTTTTGAACGTAAATGGGATCCCTCTTCCCAATG
>NW_011904208.1:0-6099 GCF_000151845.1 Pteropus vampyrus | reverse complement strand
TCAGAAAATAACAACTGTTGATGAGGATGTAGAGAACCCGAAAGCTTCTCGGACTGCTGATGGGGGTGTAAAATGATACAGCCACTATGAAAACCAGCACAGAGGCTCTTCAAACGTTAGACATAGAATCACCGTCTGATCCAGCAATTCCTCTTACGGATATATGCCCGAAAGAGCTGAAGCGGGGAATCTGACGTTTGTACACCCGTGTTCACAGTAGCATTATTCACAACAGCCCAAAGGTGAAAGCAACCCATTGTCCACCATCTGAGGGACGGGTAACTAAATGTGGGGTCTGCATACAATGAAATCTTATTCAGCCTGACAAGGAAGGGAATTCTGAAAGGTGTGACAGCGTCTGCGAACCTTGAGGACATTATGCTAAGCAAAATAAGTCAAATTCACAGAGATGGAGGCAGAATGGTGGTTGTCAGAGCCTGTAGGGAGGGGACAGGGGGGACTTGTCATCTGATGGGTTTCAGCTTGGGAAGGTGAACAAGTTCTGGAGATGGATGGCTGTGCGGTGACGGGGTTATACTTAATGCCACCGAGCTGCACGCATAAAAGCTTCCGAAATGATAAATTTCGTGTTATGTAGATTTTACTACAATAAAAAAATACAATAAAGCATGGTTCTTCTCATCAAGTTTCCTCGATGACCACTTTGTTCTTTTTTCAGAAAAGAAACGATTGCATCCTATCTTAATATGGCAATTGCACAACTTTTCAATCGGGTGATCTTCTTTGAAAGCTGAAATGAGTTAATTAATATTTTCAAAAATAGTTCTAGCACCTTCTCCCATTGCTTTAGATGCCGTCTCTCTTTATGTCCCTGAAATACGCATAACTATGAAAACGAGGTGTTGCTTATTCACGCGTTTTCATCACTGGATCTGGAGTGTGAAGGCGAAGTGGACGTAACCCAACCTGCTCGGGTCTCGCAGCTGCTTACGGCCTGGCTTGATTCCAGACCTTGAATGCCGTGCCGCTGGGTGAAATAGGGTGAGGGGTTGACATGCATCGCAGGGCAAAACAGCTCACCGTGACTTTGTCCCTGAGTCTGCTTTCCATCATGATTAATGGCCACAGGCCCGTGCGCACATCAATCTAGGCTTTTCCCCCACACAGAAGAGAGCCATCTTCAGCAGGACAGGAGGTAAATCTGATCGAGACAGTTTCTGCAAAAGCTGCACTGGCCTGGAGAGGTCTCACTGCGTGCTGGCATGGCAGCTCTGTCATGGTGCTTCTAGCCAAGCAGGTGAGCAGCCTTCACAGCTGGCTGGCTGGGGCCGAGACAGGGCCAGGTGGCCCCAGAAAGAGACTTTTGGGGTGTGGGATGAAGCCCTGCCCACCTCTCGTTCTGAAAACCGAGGCGAATTAGTTCATTTCTTTTCATTTTCATCTTCTCTTGTGTGAAATGGGGATAAGACTTGCCTGGCAGGTCGCTTTTTGAGATTGCTTGTGATAATTTGCATCTCTTGTCTGACTCACTGCAGGTGAGTCTCCCTGAATCTCATCTGTATTATCTAATACGACGCTCCCAGTAAAACAGTTTGCTTCTCGCCTTGGCGCTTTTGTACGAGCTGCTCTGAATGCCTGAAACATCCTTCCTCTACTTTGCAAACTACTCCTTCTCTTTCAATATGCAACCCAGATGTCGTTCATTTGTCCTTTTTTGGAAGGCCACCGTCTCCCTTTCTCTTACAGAGACAGATGATGCTAAGTAACTCTCCCTCCTCTGCTCCGTTTCCGTGTCCTGGTCACATTTCTGCTGTCAGGCTCTCCTTATTGGGTTGTCGCTCCCACTTTCTCTGTCTGCTGTGCTGCTCGATCTTCTGTCTCAAAGTGCTTGCCTGGATTCTTAGGCTGTAAGGAATAGTGAGTCACGGATCGTCTACAGAGCCCCATTTGGAGAATGAGTTGCTGTGACAGAGATTGTTTCTGTTTTACCAAGCCACAGCCGTGCTACCTGTCGCTTGCAGGTAGATATGGCCATGAGACTGAGTTACGGCCAGTGAAGTGTGAGAAGTAGAATATGCCACTTACAGGCCTGGCCCTGGAAAACACACAGAAAGTGAGAAAATGCCCCGGTATGCAGACCTCCTGTTTTCCCGTCTCCACGTGGCCCGGGCGTGTACTGACGAGAGCAACCCTGTAGGCCACATGCTTATGGCGTGGCTTGATAGTGGGGTGGGGCTTCCCCGGATCGGGGCCTCCGCCTCGGACAGTTAACTGAGCAGAACGTGAACTACTTGCTGTGTCGTGTTGTGTTTTTAGCCCTTTACTGAAATGTAAAGCCCATGTGTTAAAGCGTTTTCTTACCAAAAATGATATAGGGACATCTGCCTATTTCCTCCCCTCCATCGCGCCCTCCTCCCTTTCTGTCCTCCTGCTTCCTCTTCCTGTTTTAGCTACGTAAATCCATAACCCTCGAGGGGAGATGTGCTTTGGATTGAACACTTTTCGAATTTCACAAAGCGAATGGGGTGTACAAGCGCCGATCCCTTGTGAGGCCTGAAGCTTAATGAAGATCATACTTAGTCTTCCAGTAATTCAGGTCAAGTGTTTGCCCTAACTTACTTAAGGTCAGCTTTGGTCTTGCTGTCTAAACTGTCACAGCTTTTAGGGGTTTGGGATTGTGGATCTGGGGTCTGTGTAACAAACGGTCAGTCCTTACCGAGTGCTGAGGAAGGAGGAGGGCACCAACAGGTGTAAGTAGACCCTTTCCTTCAAGGAGTCTAGCATGTCGTCAGGACACGATGTAACACGGCGTGACGTAGCTGTAGGCCGAGTAGCTCTCGTGAGAAGAATGGAAGACTTGTGCCGCCCATAACACTTCCTGTTGCTGAGTGGAAGGTCCACAGGGAACCGCGGATCCTGGAGAGTCTCTGGGTCCGACCTCTGTGGCGTCCCCTGACGTTCACCTAGATGACATGGCAGATTCAGGCATCCCAGTGAGTCAGTTAGAAGCAAACTGACGTAAGAAGCAGATAGACCTGAACGCAGTACTGATTCTTCCACTTATTAATTGTAATATTGGGTAAGTTATCTCTTTGGGATCATCAACTATAACTAATGAGATACGATAGCAGTTGCATTATGCCTATGGTTTTTGAATCCTTACTATGTTTCAAGTATTGTCATAAGCACTCGAAATGAACCATCTCTTTTAATCTTCCCAATAACCTTATGAGGTAGATATATTTTCATTTTAAGACTAAAGAATTAAAGATCAGAGAGCTTTCGAAACTCATCTAAGATTCAGGTCTGTTTGATCTGAAGCCCAAGCCTGGAACTGCTGTCTGTCTGTCCCTCCCGACATAAATGTACTCCAGACATCGTGAACACAGGAAGATACTGAAGTCTCGACCTTCGTCTGGTCTCTCCGAGGCCTCTGACTTCTCTCCCCTGACCTTGAATTTGACCTACTTGATACCATCTCTTAGTCCGATCTTTTCCAAGATGACATTATCCTAGATTTTAGGACAAAGATCACAGAAAGACAGAACATAGGGCACGCCTGGACTATGACTAGTATTTATGACCTTCAAAATATCTTAAACTATTTTGAGATTTTAATATGGCAATTTTGTATATGAATATGTATATTGGGCTTAAGAACTTGAGAGAAACAACAGCACTAGGCTTGCATGTTTCTATGACAATCACTGGCAGCCCCTTAAACTCAAATGGGTCCCCTTCTCACACGTTCTCATAGTGCCCTGGAGCTTTCTCTATAGCGTTTAATAAAGTTCATAATTCTACATTATTTCTAGGCACTACTCGTTTCTCTGACTAGATATTGAGATTCATGTCTGATCTGTTTAGACTTCATTCCTCGTAGAAAATCTGGTTCAAAGTAGTCAACAAATACTTGTTAAAGACATAAACGCTTCTGTATTCATGAGGAAGAAAACGTGAAAGTAGTGTGTTCGTGTGTCTGTTTTACGCCCGGTCACTATAATGACTTCATAAACTGTGCCCTTCCATATGCAGCTGGCTCTCAGTGTTTTTTAAAGAGTTGATCTGCAATGGCCAAGAACACTTGCCATCTAGATCTAAGCATTGGAAGTATAAATGACTTCACAGTGATGTCTTTCTGCCCCTTAATGACCCTAAACATTAAAGAAATTAGAATTGGTAGGGTCTGTGAGGCTATTGTTTTTTTTAACTTATTGGGGTCTCTAAATGGTGACTTTACATTGCCAATTGGTATAATAGTAAGAATTTATAGGCAATAAGACATACACAGGTCCCCAACCATAAAAATTTTCATGAGCTGCATATGTGAAAACAATCTCCAATTTCTGTTGCCTGATGAGACAGTGATTGGCCGTGATCACACGGCGACTTCACACGCCGGCTTCCTTCAGAGGGTCATGAGGTCCTGGCGCATGTGGCTTACGACCTTACTGACAAGCATCCATCATGGCACATGTAGGAGGGACGGCCCGTCCTCACCAAACCTCTGTGCTCCGCCGAGCGTGTTCATCTCTTACTATTTTAGGTTGTTGTTTGAATAAATCCATTCCCCTAGCAAAGTGAGATCCAGCCCCTACACATGACTCATCTTCCCCATGTGGCGAAAGGGCCCCCCGCAGGCTGACTCCACTCATATAGTTTCCTGATCTTCCCAAGTTCAAGAACCTTCTCTCAGCATCCTCCCCCGTGCTCTTGGCACTTTGCCATTTCCTCTGCCATACACGCTTGTCCTCATGTAAGAATCGGCAGCACTGGCTCGTTGGAAAGGCACGAGTTTTCAGAGCAACAGTCATGGGTATGCCCCCTGTATCCACATTTACTAGCTGTGTGGATTGAGTACACCGATTATTTCTCTTCTCAATGTTCTCATCTTTAAAATTAGAAATAGCACCATTTGCTTTGCAAAGGTGGGCAGAATTCTTGGGATATTGTATGTAAAGTACTTAACAATAGAGATTGTATTAAATACGTTCGAAACGTCTCAAGTGCAGGAAATGTGTTATACTTTCTTATCTATTTCTCTCAGCAGAGTTACAGCTGAATTGAGGATCAATAAAAATGTATTAAAGGAAGGAAGGTATGGAAATACAAGGTCGTTAAATGATGTGAGTCATTTAATAGCAGCAGGAATGGAACAAATAGGAAATTCAGAATTTCCCCAAACTACTCCAAGGATAGATAGGTTCAAGGCATATGAACGGATATTTCTTGATAACAAGATAACATGGCCGACATAACCTTCGTGGACATGCTCTGGTTGGAAGCCTTAATCTAAGGCCTCTCCAGGGGAAATCTATATTGCTGTTTGAGTTAAGCGTTTGACGTTTCATCTCTTCTTTGGGGGAAAGCCCTTAATTGTGTCCTCCTTGGGGGGTTCCTACCTCATGACAAATGCAAGTCCCCGAGGTTTACTCCATTCCAAGAGTCAGTTTTAGTTGCCAACTGCCAGGCGGGGGGGAAACTGGAAAACCTCTGTCCACCGGGACCATTCTCCTGCGTGATGATATCAGTGTCACACTGCCAGGAGGCAGGTGCGCTCTTGTCATCCTGAGAGGACATTCTTGACCTCCACTCTGGTGATCAAGCTTGTGCCACCTCCAGTCTGCAATAACTAACACAGGAAGCGGGAGGGAGGGAGGGTGAGGTCTTGTCCCATGTCTACTCCGTCATCATCTCGCACCCATGCAGACCTGTGGACTCCCTCTTGGCCAGTGTCCCAGGAGGAAGTCACACCTAAGGGATTTAAACAAAGAACGCTGCACAAAGTAATGATTTCAGCGCAGAAGGGGCCTAGTAAAAAGAGAAACTGTGCCTTTCTAAAGCTCTCGTTTTAATAGCATCCGTTAAAGCCGCAACTACACCACAATAAAACGCGTTTCAGAATGCACTTGGACACGCGTGGTCTTGTTCTTTCTCAGCCAGCATCTCCCCGGCTTTGCGAATGGGCGGTCATTGACTTTTCTTTCCACAGTGAGCCCACAGATCATGTGTAATCTGATGCTAAAAACAAGTCTAATTTGGCCCCCAAAAGATCCTTCTGGCCTCAAGTACAGACTTCAGACGGCCTCAGTTAAGCAAAAAGGTAGACATGGGCTCAGTGTTCCATTACGGGGTTTG
>NW_011904207.1:0-1665 GCF_000151845.1 Pteropus vampyrus | reverse complement strand
ACAAAGATCTCTGCCTTCATGGAATTTCACTGGGAATCAGGGGAAAGACACAATAAACAAGCAACCTGATAAACGAATTATTGAAGGAGTTGAGTATTTCAACCCAGAGCATGTCTGGGGGCACAGCATTCCAGGCAGGGCCTGTAATTGGGGGAGTACAGACCGACCGAATTTGAGGCACACTGAGGTGGCCGGAGTGTTTCAGGGGAACGACACCGTCGGAAGAGTAGGAAGAGAGAATGCTGAGAGATAACAGTGGCCAGATCACATTGCATCCTCTGAGTGAGATGTGATTTTGAGAGAAGGAATATAATGAATGGACTTGTATTTTAACAGGATCATTCTGCCTCTGGGTTGATAATAGTCTGCAGGAGAATAGAAGAGTAGAAGAGAGATCATTTAGGAGGCTTTTTCAGTAACCCAGGTAAGAGATGATGATGGCTAAGATGAGAATGAGAACAGTGGATTGGTAAGAAATGCTTGGATTCTGGATATAATTTGAAAGTTTTCCAATAGATTGAGTGTGGGATGTGACAAAAAGAGAAAATCCCAAGATGACTGCAAGGTTGACTAGAGGGATCAAATGGCCATCAATTGAGTTTGAGAAGGCTACAAGTGGAGTAGGTAGAGGGAACAGTTCCATAGCAAGCAAGAGTTCGGTTTCACACAAGCTGAGTTGGAGACCTCCAGTAGAAATGCCAAGTAGGTGAGTAGGTAGTTGAATACAGAAGCCCAAAATTTAGGGAGACAAATTTAAGAGTCATCAGCTTACAGATGTGGATCTATATGGATGCTCTGTGGATCTAAATAAAATCACCAAGAAAGTGAGCAAACAGAAAGAAAAGAAGAAGACCGAGGTCTGAGTCCGTGGGTTCTCCAGCATCAAAGGCTGGGAGAAGAGAAGAAAGCAACCAAGGAGACTAAGGAGCAGCCCGTGAGGGAAGAGTCAAATAAAGACTCATCTGGTGAATGAGGCGTATCAAGGAGGAGGGACGGACCAAATGCTGCTGATGGGGGGAGGCTCTGAACTGACCATTGGAATTCACAAGGTACAGCTCACTGGTGAGTCTAGTGAAAGCAACTGGGGTGGAATTTGTGGAAATTAAAGCCTGATCGGAGTGGTTTAAGAATGAACGGGAAGGGTGAAATTGGAAGCAATGAGTAAACAAAGGCAGTAGCTGATGGAGGAAGTGAAGTCGAAGGAGATATTGTTTTATCGAAGATGAAAGAAACGACAGTTATGTTTAAATGCTGGTGGGGATAATCTAGTAAGGAGTCGGGGGAAATGATGTATACAGGAAAGAATAAAGAATTGCTGGAGCAATATCTTTGAGTAGGCAAAGGGGATGAGATCTCATGAACAAGTGGAGCAACTAGTTTTCGATAGAAGCAAAGATGCTTTGCAAAGGAACGAGCAAGAAAGCAGTGTTGGTGGGGAGGTAAGTGGCAGTGGGCTTCAGAAATTCTCTTCTGATCACTTTACAGAAATAAAGTTTTATCATCTGAGAACAAGAACAGGGAAACAAAGCAGAGAAGGTAGAAAATAATCCTTCTAGGTGAGCAGGGGAGCGGGGTTATTGGGAATGGATAGTTCAGTGGCCTAGCCACATCAAGAACCCACATTGAGAACCCACCAAAGAGTATGGTCATAAATTTAAAATGAGT
>NW_011904206.1:0-2499 GCF_000151845.1 Pteropus vampyrus | reverse complement strand
TGTACTCCATGAGCCCAGGGAGCAGCAAGGTAGTACCAAGAACTGGAAGACTCAAGCACTCAGTCTTATTCTGCCCTTGGCTCTAACAGCTGGTAAATATTAACATTTTTTTTTCCACCTAGGAAATCTCATCAAAGCCCATGGTTTGGGATGACCAGCAAATTCCTATTTTTAGAACAAATTTCTTCTCAGAACTCTAGGCCTATAAATCCTACTGTTTATTTAAAATTGTGCTTTATTATTCTTAGAGTCTTTTCAAACTCAGTATACCAAAACTTGGTCATCTTTTGGGGACCTGATCCCATTGAACAGTGCCGTGATGCACAAGAGTCACCTTTTCAACCCTCTCTGTCCATACTCTGCCCTCAATCCATTACCGAGTCCAACGGATTTTACCTCCTAATTACATTTCAATTCCACCTGATTTTCTCCATCACTATCATCACATGTTTATTATCCATTACCGGTACTCTTGCACTTGAACTCCTACTAGGTCTCCCTGCATCCGCACTGGCTTTCCTCTGATGGGTTCGCCAAATTAAAAAGTGACTCCTTCACAGTACAAATTCAATCATATCTCCCTGCTTAGAACTGCTCAAGGGTTTCCCACTGTCCTCAGGATAGAATCATAACCTTTAAACACTGGGTCTAAACCCTGTAACATGGCCTCAGTCTGTCCCTAGATATCTCTAGCCTCATCTTGCTTTACCCTATCCCCTCGCAAGGCCTTTGCATTCATCATTCCCTCTGTCTGGAGAGCCCTTCCCTGCCCCCATAGTCTAGTTAAATCCTCATCCTTCAAATTTCAACTTAATGGCCAACTCCCATCTCGTACACTCTCATAGCACTGGGATCCTCTCCCTCATTGCACTGGTCAGAGTTGACACGTTTATTTCCACTAGTATAATTCTTTGATTAATGTCTGTCACTCCTACTAAGTTTTAAACTCCATGAGCGGAGGGAGCATTGGGTCCATTTCTGTTCACTTGTGCATCATTCTCCCTGGTAGTACAGTGCCTACTACATAAAACTTTTCTAATAATGACTAGTGGCATAGATGAATGATATAAATATATCCTGCACTCACAAATGACCATGTCCTAAAGCTTAGCTAAAGATGCTAAAGCCTGTACTTTATATACAGACTGCCAGGGCAGGGGATGAGAAGGGACAATATTTTCCATGTGTGGAGCAGTCTTAGGAGCCAGTGAAATCCCCAGTTCCCACCCTCGCCACCGGCAGCAGATGTTTATGGTGAAATAAAAGCCTAGCTCTGCATGGCAGATGGGCAGCTCACCAAGCACAACAGGAAAGGTAGTGGTTTTCACTCTGCAAAGGGCACACACTGGCTGTCCGTGGCATGGTGTGCAGGCCCCAGGCCTGTGTGTAAATCCTTACACTTGGAGACACAGTCACAGTGTAGGACCTCTGGACAGCCACTTTGTCCCCGCTAGGGATGCCTGTCACACATCAAGAGAGCACCCTGTAGAGGTGATACCTTTCCTCCAGAGTTCACGAGAATTTCTCAGCTATTACAGGTTGGAGAGCTCAGTAGTGTTTTAGTGCAGTAGTTCTCAAAGTGTGGTCCCCAGAGCAGCAGCCTCAGCATCTCCTGGGAACTTGTTAAAATTTAAAATTCTTAGGCCCCGTCTTGGTTCTACCGAATGAGAGACTCTGGGGGCGGGGGTGGGGGGGGTGTCCAACAACCTGAGTTTAATAAGCCCTCCAGGCTGTCACTTCATTTCATGCAGTTTTGGGATCCACAAATATATCAGAAAGGACACCAGCATTGGAAGATGCAAGCCAGGTTTAGAATCCTGGCTGCCACCTTGCCCAGCTGTGGGCCCTGAGCAGTTCCTTTGTTGGCTTGAACAGAATTTTCTCATCTGTGAAATGGGGACATTATTCCCTTCCCCATGGAGACATTGTGAGAGTTCTCATGTCATGTGTCCAGCATACTGTAGGTGCTCCATAAATGTCATTTCCCTTCCTTCCTTCACCCTCCACCCTATCCCCACCCTGTTTTATAAATGAGGAGGCCGACTCCAGGAGTCAGGTCACAAGGAGAGCATGAAGGAGAGCCAGGTGGGGATGCAGTCTGATTCTTTATTCTGGACTACACCACTTCTGAGGGGACTAAAATCAGAGAGAGACAGGCCTGCAGCAGGTGCTGGCGACCTGAATAACACAGCACCACATCCCGACTGATGTGAGGATGAGTGACCAGGGAAAAAACCCCAAACTGCCACGGACCTCAACTATCTCTGGTGCCAAGCTTACGGGACCACTCTGAGCTGCTTAAGAGGCCAAAGGTGCCAGTGCAAGGTGAGAACTTGGGGACCTCTGTGAGGGCAGCTGGGCCTGAGTGGGAGATGGGGGATGCATTTTTCCTGGCCCCTTTCCTGCCTCCTGGAGGGCAAATGCGGGAATGGCCATGAATGGCTGAAAGTTCATAAAGTAAACAAAATGCTTTGAAGCTATGAGTGCGACCTGCTTGCA
>NW_011904205.1:0-1460 GCF_000151845.1 Pteropus vampyrus | reverse complement strand
TCCATTTTCACTTGCATGAGCTTTTGGAGACTAGAGAATGACCCTAGCTCAGGTACATACTGGACTTAGGAATTCTAGAAAGACATATTGCAACATAATGGATCTTCGGTTTAATTTACCTCTACTTATTCCCATAGCAACTCTTCCAACTTCTCCACATTTCCCAAACCCTGAACCGCGCTTCCACCTGTCTCCTAATTTATTAAGCAAATTAAGCCACTGGGTAGAACTCCCTCATCTCTTTTAAGTGACATCACTCTCCTTTCTATCCTAACTCTTGCAAAGAGTGTCCCTACTCCTGGTCAAGTTAGCTTTTAACAGAAAGCCTTTATCTTTAAGTATATGTGACTATTCTAGGTATTCCCCACTTGTGTGATCATCAGAATCACTTGAGTTTTCTTGGCTACAAACCAGATTCTGACTTACTAGTTTTGGGTTGGTATCTGGGAATCTGTATTTTTAAGCATCACTCTCATCGGGGGATTCCGAAAATCTGGCTGGTTTGGGGAAACTAGAGATTTATCTATCCATTGAATTCTCTCTAGAAGTTTGCTTATAATTTTCTAATGCTGTTTTGTTCCTTCACTAAAGTGATTTGTTTTACCTCTTCCGAAGAACTGCAAGCTCCTTAGGTCAGGTAATGGGAGTCTTAGGGATCTCTGTGGGCACTGCAGTATTTACCATAGTAGTTTGCACATATAGGATGTATTCTATCAATGTGCAGAATGAAAGGCAAAGCTTAGGAAGGGAAACTATATATGTGCTCACAGGTGTCAGTAGGCAGTAATAATAGCTAATTGTTTTTCACATTTATTGAGCACTTATTTCTTCACTTGATCGTTCACTTTACAGTGATTCACTTATCTAATTCTCGAAACTACCCTATGAGCTTGTTACTGATTTAATCTCCATTTCTATATACTTAGAAACCCA
This sequence comes from Pteropus vampyrus, assembly GCF_000151845.1. Lineage (NCBI taxonomy): Eukaryota > Metazoa > Chordata > Mammalia > Chiroptera > Pteropodidae > Pteropus > Pteropus vampyrus. The sequence continues at coordinate 527 of NW_011904205.1, read as the reverse complement.
GGAACAGGGAATTGGAGTAATTTGTGTAGGATCATACAAAGACTGTTGTGTTTTGGTTTGTTTTATTTTTGGCAGGGAGAAAGAGAATAAAAAAGCCTACACAATGAGAGCATTGCAGAGTTTCACTCAAGAAGCATTATTTAGTTGTGTAGAGGAGGGTGAGGTCATTTCAGCAAAAGTGATCAAAGAAAGTGTGGTAAAGGAGATGCCTATTTGAGCTCAGGCTTCAAGCTGTTGAGGTGGAAATGGGGCACAAACATTTTAGGAGAAAGAACAGTGCATAGGTAAGCATGATGGTGGTTGGGTAGTAGCTTCAGTTTGCCTCTCTGGTCCTTCTCCCCTCCCTGTGTACTAGATTCCAAGTGGAAGAGAGAGAGAGAGAGAGAGAGAGAGAGAGAGAGAGAGAGAGAGAGAAAGAGTTAGTTATGACTGTCAGGCCAGGTCTATGAAGCATGAAAACTAATTGTGATTGTTTTCTCATCAGTCACTAAACTTCTGTTTTCTCCTTGAACAATCATCCCAAACAT
>NW_011904204.1:0-2250 GCF_000151845.1 Pteropus vampyrus | reverse complement strand
GATTACTGCTTCAATTTTATTGCTAGCAATTGGCTTGTTCAGATTCTCTGTTTCCTCCTGGTTCAGTCTTGGTAGGTATAGTTTAAAAAATTTATTTTTTTCTTCTAGATTGTCTAATTTATTGGCATATAATTGTTCATAGTATTCTTTAGTGATACTTTGTATATCTGTGGCATCAGTTGTAATCTCTCCTCTTTCATTTCTGATTTTACTTATTTGTGTTTTCTGCTTGAGTCTTGCTAGAGGCTTGTCAATTTTATTTATTCTTTCAAAGAACCAGCTCTTCATTAATCTTTTCTATTGTTTTTCTATTTTCTGTTTCATTTATTTATGCTCTATTCTTTATTTCCCTTTTTCTACTTTAGATTTTGTTTGTTCCTCTTTTCCTAGTTCCTTTAGGTGTAAACTTAGATTGTTTATTTGGGATTTTTCCTGCTTCTTGAGGCAAGCCCATGTAGCTATAAACTTTCCCCTTATAACTGCTTCTCATAAATTTTGTAAGGTATTTTTTCTTTTTCATTTGTGTCAAATTTTGTAAAGTCGTGTTTTCATTTTCATTTGTAGTTTTTGATCTCCTGTTTGATTTCCTCTTTGATCCATTGGTTGTTTAGAAGCATGTTGTTTAATCTCCATATATTTGTATTATTTTCCAGTTTCTTTTTTTTTTTCCTATAGTTGATTTTTAGTTTCATGACACTATGGTAAGAAAATATACTTGATATAATTTATATCTTCTTGAATTTATTGAGGCTTGTTTTGTGGCCTAGCGTGTGATCTATCCTGGAAAATGTTTCATGTGCACTTGAGAAATGTGTAAGAAAAAATTTTCTTAATGTTTGTCACAACTTGCCTAGAAAAAGCGAATCAGGGAAGGAGGACAAATGTCCATTTACAATTTACTTTCTCCTAGATTTCACAATGTAAGACTTACTCTAAAGGTAGATCTTAAAGAAAACTAGATCAATAGTTCATCATACATCATCACCATTATCATGTTTAAAATGGCAGAATCATAGAGCCAACTTAGCTGAAGGTTGGAGGTACCCACAGCAGTTTGGGCAACATTATCTAGAGGAACTAGACAGTGAAATTAGGTCCTATTGGCACCAAATGAATCCCTGAGCATCAGAGAGTAGCGAAGGAGAAGCAAAAGCTGAGTCATAGATGGGAACCTGAGCCAGGCAGCAGTGAACTTATTGGATGATAAGCAAGGCCAGTAGGCCAGGGGATACTTGAGCAGATGCCACTGTGTATAGCTAATGATGATGACTGGGAGTTCAATGTCTGCCATCCCTATCCCTGCCTCCTTGGTACTACTCAACCTCCCTAGAACCCTAAAATGACTGGGCTAAACTTCTGCCACCCCTTTCAGCATGAGCTCTTAAAATAGAAATTCGGTTGTGGTATGGAAAATAAAGTCACTTTTCTTACACACGTGCATCTGGGTGTGAGATTCAAGCCTGCTTCTTGAACAATAAAGAAAAATTCCATTTATTGATGTCTGGTCAAGAATGGGCACTTCTCTGTCCTGCAAAGATCAGGATGCTCTCAAGCTCAGGCCAATACAAAAAGGGTTTTTGAAAAGATGTACAAAAATCTCTTAGAAATCCAGGGCAGAAAACCATATCTGAGTCTGAGGGGATTTTTGGAAAGTGAAAAATGAGGCTTTTTTTTTTTTCACTGTCTCTAAGGGGCTACATGAGTTCTTTCATCTCTTCCTGTCTGCCCTAGCCTGGGCAGTATGTGATGGCCTGGCCCAGGTCTCATGCCTGTTCGGTCACCTCACTGAGACGGTTCCTTTGTGTCTCTTAGTTCAGTGTCCACACAGCAAGAATCTGCTTGGCTCTCTTTGGTCAGGTGTCTATTCCTGGTCCAATCACTAACTGGCTGTTGGTGAGGAGTCACAAGCTACAGGAGAGCAGCAAGGGCAGATAGGCCATATTGCACAACTCCAGGAGTGCCTGCCAAATTGTACTCTGTGAATGACAACACCTGCATTTGTATAAGTGCACATCCTGCATGGTCACCTAGATGTAGTGATCCTGGCTAATGGCCTTGCTCTTCTTTTGTTTCACAAGTGTAATAAAATGGTGGAATTTATTGTTGTTGCTGTTTGACCTGAGTGAAAATCTTCTGAAGGCACACTGAATGGCCATATGAATGCATAGAGCAGGATGAGGAAGGCCGACCTTGGCAACTGTGAATAGTTACGGTGATTAGAAAGAAATTACCTTGCCAACTTGGGTGGTT
>NW_011904203.1:0-968 GCF_000151845.1 Pteropus vampyrus | reverse complement strand
TAAAAGAGAGAGAGAGGGCGAGAGGAGACGTCTGTAGTGATGTTTTGGCAAAGCAGCACCAACATTCGCGTGTCTCTTCTCTGACGGTCTTGGAATTGCGGTGTGGTCCTGTGTTGTTTTAGTTCTTTATGTTTGATACGAAGCCTCTTTCTTTCCTTCCTCCTTCTTTGCTCTCTTTCTCCTTCCTGTCTTCTTCCTTCTCTACTTCTTTGCTTCTTTCTTTTCCTTCCTCTCGTGAAAGGAGATGCTCCCTCCTGCGAGGCTGTGAGAAGTCGCAGGGCAGAGGCTGCGAGGGTCACCCGGGACGCCCAGCGTGTGCCCCGCCCACCCTGCGGTCAGGCACCATTGCCATCCCCATCCTACGGTGAGAAGACTGAGGCGTGAAAAGTCTAGATGACCCTGCCGGGGCCCCAGCCAAGTGCTCGTTAAGGGGCCGATGCAGACTCGGGGCTGTTCCCCTAAATGCAGTCTCTTCAATGATTTGCTTTTCAACAGAGCTTTTAAAGGTCAAATACACGGGCAAAGCCATTTCTCGTGGCACTTTCTGTTTCCTGGGCAAAGGCTAGAACACGAGTGACGACACCATCGGACCCGAGGACCGCGTCACGCTTCTCTGTTTCGGCTCCACTGCTCGACGGAAGCGCTCTCTCCTTGAGCCCTCCCCCAGCCCCAGCCCCTGCTGTCACTGCCACCGAGCAGACGCGGGACTGCCTGCGCTCGGTGTCCCGGGACGCGTGAGTGATAGGCCATCGCCAGCCCCTAGATGATGAGAAGCCCAGCTCCCTGCAGAGTGTCAGAGAGAGGCTGCCTTCGCTTTCGGTCGGCACCGTGGCGGGACACGTGGTGACACGGGCTGAGGATGATCGATGGCGGGTGACACCGGTTTCTGTTTGCTCGCTCACAGAGGCCACCTCTGCAGGCTCTGCAGTGCCAGCTTGCACCGGGACACTGAGCCGAGATGAAGACAT
>NW_011904202.1:0-3066 GCF_000151845.1 Pteropus vampyrus | reverse complement strand
ATTGCTCTAAAACTGTACTAGCATGCAGGTTTTAGTTTATTATGTGTAATACTAGTTTGGGAAAAAGTATTACATCTTTAGCAGGTATCTTGAAAACCTTAATATAGTAATGATCATCTGTTGTTTTTTGAGGGAATTAATCATATTGTATAGATATATTACTAATGCTAAGATAACAAGTCACATTTTCATTGGAAAGGAAGTGAGACTAACTTTAGAACATTTGGGGTTACAAAATCCCATGGTACAGACCATTTTTAAAGGTGGACCTCGTATCAAGTGTCCATTTCTCAGCAGCTTCAAACCTATCCCACTGGACCTCTGATCGCTCGGATGATCAATTATATGATTACCCCACCTTTAGCCCTCTTATTGGCAATGTTGGTGGTGAATCTAGCCTAGTTTCATACACCACTATCATTCGTCAGTTAAATGTGGTAGTATATGTGAAACAAATATTGTTTTTGTAGGTTTCTGCAAAGGCTGCTGCCTACCCTTTGACATCCTATATTCTTCAAACTGGAAGACATGTAAGAATCACACAGGTTCTCACAGGGCTCACATCTCATGGAAGAACCAGGCAAACCTGGGAGCATATGTAAGAGCTAGTTGACTCAGATTTCAGAGACTGGGAAGCCCCTGGAGAAAGTGACATCTAAGCTGAAGTCTGAAGGGTGAAGAACTAGGGTGTATGGGTGATGACCGGATACGAGAACGTGTCGCACTTTGCAATTCTAAATTTAGCTAGGACACCACCTCCTCTAGTCAGGCTGTTTCCTCCATGTTCCCTTCACATCATGGGTTTCCTTTAGCTAGGATGACCATAAGTCCTGGTTAATTTGTTGTTCTGGCCTAACTATTCATAGTGCCTCCTTACATTCTCAGAAGTGTTCTGGTTAGGACGATCAATTTTATGTTTACCCTATCTTTATCACTGCCCTTGGTTTATCCCGGCTTGCATGTCTAGCTCCTCCATGTGACTCAGTTCACTAAGGGTACAGGCCCAATCTTACATACCTTTGCATCCATGGCATGGGCTTCATCTCATCTCATTCATCTGTTTATCTATGACACCTAGCCTCGTGCCTGAGGCTAAATTTCAACTGAGCACCAGAGGTGTTCAATACAGTATTTGAAATTAGAATGAAGAGCAAATATGAAACAAGAAATTATACCTGCAAATCCTTACATCATGTTAGAATCATGGTTCCATCTTCCACTAGTTGTGTGACCTTCTTCAAATTTTCAGGTTTTAACTTAACAAACGGGAATAATAGTACCTTTTTCATAGAGTGGAGAATTTTAAATGAGAGAATCCAGGTCAAGTGCTTTAGCATAGCAGCTGGCATATACTGAGCAGTCGGTCAGCAGCGACTGCTCCGCAGTGATGATCACTCTTCCTACTACAACCCTGCTTTGCTGTAACAAAATTAAAGAAACACCTAACAAGTATCCAGTAGGGACTCAATAAGTGCGCACTAAATGAATGCTTGATCTCATGCCAGATGCTGGCTGCAGACCCGATTCTTGGATTACAAGATGCATTAATCAAAATTACAATTTAGAAGTCAAAAGGTCTGACTCCTCCAAATCCTGTTTCAATAAAAACAATTTTAAAAATCTCACCTTGTAGAAAAGCACAGAACAAAGAACACAATAGCACTATCTGGCAGCATCCTAGATGTTAATTAACAGCTTTTAAACCTCATCCCTGTTATAACTATGCCCTCTTTTAAAGGTTATTCTTCCATAGCGTGCCAACTTGGATATTTGGGTCCATCTCTCCTCTTTTTGAACTGTCAGCCTCTTACTTTTTATGTGATTAATGCATATAGAGAAAATTAGAAAGGCCTCAGATTGAGTCAAAGTAGTTTTCTTGATCCCCCAATTACAATATCCTCTTTGCAGTATATCCTTGTTGAACATTTGGAATGGATTAAAACTTTAAACTTCCAGATGTTTAAACTACTGTAAATTCAAACTCATTAAAAAGAGATTTACTACCTCTACTTAGTTTTGAAGTCTGTTGTTCACCTTGTCCAAATAATTTATGAAACCAAATACAGTGGCAAGTAGTGTATTCTATTTATATAGTATTCATGGTGAGAAATAGAGGCATTTAAAAAGGTATAGAAATTAACTGCCATCTTAGCCAACCTGTAGATCACACTTGTTGTTTCTAAGCTTGTAATTGTTTCCTGAAACTGATCTAGTAGAGATTTTTATGCTAATCTGTACTAAAAATGACTTTGCTTTTTCTGGCCACAAAAAGCTGGCTACAGAGGAGCATTTGATTACAGCAAGAAGACAGCTGCACCTACTCTCGTGAAATAAATGGACTTGGATGTACAGTCTTTTGTGGTGGTGTCTCGGCAGCCAAAGGTGGCAGCATTTCTATACCCAGTCTGTAGACTCAGAAGTTTCAGGCTTCAATTTTATTTTACTTTGTAAGGAACCTACGTGGACTATAATAAACAATTTAGAGATGCTGTGCTGAAAGCTGGCAACGGATAAGGCATGAACATAAAAGGAGTCTATTCCTAAAGGAAATATTTCTTTTATAAATCTTAAGAATGAAGTGGCTTTCGCAATCAATTTTAAGACTGAAGGACTGAAGTATCTGGCTCTGACACTTACTAGGTATATAATTTGGGGCAATTTATTTACCTCTGTGAGCTTCATTTCTTAACTGAAAAATGGGAATAATACTTGCCCAAGTTTCTCTTGAGAATCTAAATGACATAAAGTGCTTTGTAAGTTCTAAAGTACATTAATAAACACTGCAAGTAAAATTTTCCTGTCTTATAAATTTCTCACTTTAAACAGTTATTAAAAAGTGGTTGTCTATATGTGGGATATAAACCCAAATGCAACAAATGAACAGGACAGAGACTCAGGGACATGGACAACAAACTAGTGGTTACCAGGGGGTAGTGGGGAGAGAGGGGAGGGGAGGTAGTCGGGGTAAAGGGCATCAAATATGTGGTGACAGAAAGAAATCTAACTATGGGAGATAAACAGTATAAATATATATATATATGCTTCACTGTTAAAGTGTACATCTGA
>NW_011904200.1:0-1744 GCF_000151845.1 Pteropus vampyrus | reverse complement strand
CCAGATAAAATATATGTTACATTTGGTGGAAGAAGAGGTCACACACAAACTCTGTCAAAACTATTCAACTCTGCTTTTGTAGTGAAAGCAGCCATAGACAAAATGTAAACCCAAGAGTCTGGCTGAGTTTGCTGACCAGATTTGGCCTGTCGAACATAGTTCTCCCAGCTCTTTTCCAGGCCATGGTTTGAAAAGGCAGATACAAGGAGCATTGGTGGTCCAACTTAGCATTTTATTCTCTAGTCACTAACTTCATAGGTGTCTGAAGGTCACTGAGTAGGTGCTGGCTTCTAATTCTTTGGAACACAGCTATTTTTTGGATCTCACTTTCAGAAATGGCCTCCTTGTTTCTCCAGCTTTCTAATTGTGGTAAAGATTGTAGCTCCCTGGTGGGTCAGCTCAATGGTACTGATCTGGAATTTATGCCTAAAAGCCCAAATAAAGCCTGCTTTTCTACTCCTTCAGTGATTTTTGTAAGCACCCAATTTCTTACATTTTAAACCAATGTCTTCTTAAAATGTATCTAGAGTGGGTTCTGTTTCCTGAAACTGAAAACTGTCTGATTCTAGCTTATCTCTATATATCATTCGGACACCATAACTCCCAATAGGCTACATGCCAGGAGCAAAGGCTGAGTACATTTCAGGATTTTCAGTTGCCTAAAGAAATGCTTTTTCTTTTCTTTTTCTTTTTCTTTTTCTTCTTCTTTTTTCCTGAATAGAAAGCAGGAATAACACTGCTAACAGTGAATTTTAATAATTATTCTAAAATCTTGGCAAGAAAATTATAAGATCTGACTTTAGACTCCACAAAACCACACTAGATTATGGTTAAGTATCACAAATTGAGCCCGTGAAGCTTTCTTTCCATTTGGACAAAAAAACTACCAAAAACCAACTGGACAATACATGGTGCAAGAGATATTCTACTTTGTCTTTAGCAAATGCTAGGCCTGGGTTGGTGGTTGCCTATTCCAAATTAGTAAAGTGAAAATAATTCACAGTTATGTTAAAAATGCTGACCATTAAGAGGTAGATATAGTTATGAACATTTCTTTCTATTAGAAATGAAACAGAAATTATTAAGACATCTGCTTGAAGCAGATGTGAAATAGTAGAAACCTAGAAATGAGAAGTGAAGGCAAGGATGCAAAAGGGGATGGCAGAAGAGAAAATAGTATGAAGAGAACTACCAAGAGCAATCACAAAACAAAAATCATCTTTGACGAAGAAGAGAACGTAATAAACTTGTAAAATATCAAATCAGTAATACGAGGGAAGAACTACAGCATGCCTTCATAATTCAGAAGAAGCAGACATAGTTGAAAATTAAGGGAAAAATGACATCTAGGGAGGAGAGAAAAAAAGAGCCAACCTATAAATATATGCATTCCAAAGGAAACTGGACGTAATAAACAATTACTTGATAGAAAATTTTTCTGAACTGAAGAAGAATCTGCATTTGTTGGACTAAGCATGCTCACCAAATTCCAGGCAACAGTAATGGGGGAAAAAAAAAAAAACTATCAAAATTTGCATTTCAAAAGAAAAATAGAAAAGCAACCTGAAGAAAGATATTTGAAATACTATATCATCTAACATGGCACAGAAAAGAACCGACATGATGGATGCTGGCAGAGGCTTGGTATGTCCTTACTAGTAAGTACTAGTAACATATATTCATCTTTGTGTGCATTCAAAGACATTTTTAAGTTTGCAATGTCTCAGAACATATATTTTAAGAA
>NW_011904199.1:0-1900 GCF_000151845.1 Pteropus vampyrus | reverse complement strand
CCCACGACCTCACCGCCACCCAGGACACTCCGCTGGCAGCGAGAGTCACCAGCCCTTGTGACTGGACCTTCCTCGGTCGGCTTTCTCATCGTCTGGCAGGCGACAGGCCCTGGGCCTCCAGCCACCCGAGGCTGTGGGGTCCGGCCCACCGGACTGTGCCCATCTCAGCGCTGACCGCGGCGTGGCCAGCGGTCCTGCTTCCTGCCCACTGCGCACATTTCTGCCTGAATGAGTGCCGCGTCCCTACCTGGTCACCAGCCTGCCTGAGTGTCCTCGTGGTCCGTGCACGCCGGTGACCGGTGCATTAGCAAGTCTGCCAGGGGGTGGGCCGCCCGGCAGAGGCGCCTTCCTTCTGCTCTGAGCTGGCTGATGTCTTCTGTCACCAGAGGCGGGACAGCCGCAGGGACCCCTCCGTAGCCCCGGGGGGCCCGGCGACCCCGGCGCTCTGTACTCGCTGGCCGAGCGGAATTCCGATCGTAGCATCTCGCCGTGTGGCCTGTTTGCCGGCCACACAGGGCCGGCTGGGGCAGCCCTGCTGACCTCTGAACTTTGACCCTCTAACTGAAACAAGGTGGCATTCCAGGGCCACCAGAGAGTGACTCTGAACCTCCTCACGTCCCAGGTCCCCTGACAGTGATGAAGGGTGTGCCTCGTCCACTGCCCTGGTTTAAAGGCGGAGGAGGGGGAGGGTCTGTTCACCGGCGGGAGGGCCGGGTGACCAGGTCCCCTTTCTCCCGCACCGGAGGCTGTGTCTGTGTGGGTTCACTGTGCGGACTCGGTCGGCGGGGACAGGCCGGGAGAGACGTGGGGTAGGTAGGCCGCAGACGACACCCGGCCCTCTGCCACCTTCACACAGGACTTGCAGGGAGCTTTGGTTTCCTGCTTTGTGGCAGAAGTGTCTCTGCTCCCCCCCGCCGTCAGGCCGAGTGACGGTGCTGTCCCCAGGCCCCTGGTCTGGGGACGTTCAGTCTGGGAGAAGTCTCCACCGCACAGATCCACGTTTATGTTTGAAGCGTCCACGCTGCCACCGTGAGAACCAGCGTTCGCGTCTGGGGGGAGCGTGAGGTTGTGCTCTGAGTCTGAGACGGACCAAGGCCATCGAAAAGCAGGACACACGTCAAACCTACAGAGAACAGCGACACGGCCGTGTGCGCAACGCCAACGTTCTGCCGTGTTTGTGGCAGTTTCACTAAGAAATAAGGCCCAGAGAGGCCGCGGAGGGCCCAGCGCCCGCCCGCCCTCGGACTGCTGCCTGCCTCTCCAGGACCAGTGCCGCACGGCACACGGTCCACAGACGGTCCACAGTCGGAGACGCAGAGTGACACATTTTTACGTAACCGCGTCCTTCTGGAACGAACTTTTTCACTCGACATTTTATTTTTGCGATTTAATGACACAGCAGATGCCACGGAATGTGCTTGATTTCACCGGTGGGCAGTGTCTCACTCGCGTGTGCCGTGCCCTCGGGTCACGATGGTGCACACTCACGTGGTCTGAGACCACCCCGCTCACCAGCCAGCCAGGCCACCCCGAGGCTCCGCCTTGCACATCCAACCATGAAAAATGGCCAAGTGAGGAGCAGCCAGGGCGTTGCAGTCTGGGCACGGCCCAGGGGACCGTCCGCCAGCTCCCGAGTGCCGGCTCTCGCAGGCGCACGCGGCCGCCCTTCTCCGACGCAGCTCGGGCCAGGTGCTGCCCGCCCGCACCCGGTGCTGCCCTGCCTGCCCAGGACGTGCCCACGGTGGGACGGTGACACGGGGCGGCCACGCTCTCTGCGCGAGGCAGCGAGGAGATCTCCAGGTTGGGGCAGGTTTTGTGTGGACGTCAGTCTGCATTTCCCGGGATGGACAATCGAGGGGGCCGTTTCTGGGTCATATGTTGTCATGTCTCATTTCATAAG
>NW_011904198.1:0-1132 GCF_000151845.1 Pteropus vampyrus | reverse complement strand
AGGCTGGCAGTTGACTGCCGAAAGTGACTCCAAAGGCATGCAACCTGATGATTATTGTTTGCAGCTAAAGGAGCTTCTGCTCATTTGCAAGTTAGATGGAGTGGCATCCTGGAGGGTCACAAGGGTGAAGCGAGTGGTGCTCACTAGGCCAGTACAGAATCAGTGTCCGCCGTGGGAGTGGAGGGCTCCACATAGGAAAGACGGTGCTTGTATATAGGCTGCAAGGGAGAAGGGCTCAGTACAGAGACAATGGCACTGTCTCTCCAGTCTTCGCCTCAAAGCCACACAACTCAGTCTCTCCTTGTATGTCTCTAATAGCTCCCAAATAGCCATCTTGATGCTGGAGCCCAGAGTGAGTGCCTGTGAACTAGGGAGTCTGTTCATGGACCCTTTAAGAGAATGCCTAGGTTTCTAGAGGCCTCTGTCTCTTCTGGATGGATGGAATACCCACTGTTTTTCACAGGCAGATGTTGTGGAGCTCTTCTTTCTGGAACCAGTGTTCCAGACTGGGGTCCTTCACTCCTTTGGAGGGATTTTCACAACCAATATATTCCTCTTGATTTTCAACTACCATACATCTTTGCCCGCCCTATAAGTCTCAACATGGTTTCTTTTAACCTCAGCTATAGGACTTCAGTTGGGCTAGTCTTCAAATGGTTCTCCAGGTTTATTTTCCTATAATGTAGTTTTAATTTTACTATGGTCATGGGAGAAGGCTAGTAGAGTGCTTACCTACTCTGCCTCTTTCTCCAAGTCTGTCAATGCTTACTTTTTTAAAATAAGAAAGTTCTCAAATCAAAAGCCTAATTGTCCACCTTAAAAGATAGATAAAAACAAACTAATCCAATGTTAGCAGAAAGAAGAGAATAATAAATATTAAAGCTGAGATAAATGAAATAGATAGTAGAAAAGCAATAAATAATATCAATGAAATCAAAAGTTGTTTTTTCAAAAATACAAACACAGATAACATATATTTATTTAGATTTGCTAAGAAAACAGATAGTAGACTCAAATAATAAAATCAGAAATAAAAGAATAAACATTCCATCTTATTTTACAGAAATAAATATGATTAAATAGAATACTCTTAGGGGCAATTGTATGTCAACAAATTTGGTAACAGAGATTT
>NW_011904197.1:0-1637 GCF_000151845.1 Pteropus vampyrus | reverse complement strand
GATAAGAGTGTGCAATTAAAAGTGAAGACATTTTGCAAAGTGTTATTAGTTAAATAACAGTATATGTATTTTCCTTTATAGAGCTATGCTGCATTGTCTTTAGGACAATATCCTTGTAAGCTTAGCTAAACGGGTACTCTGTGGGTTTCCTATCTAGTTTTACTACCTGTGAACTCTTGGTGGTAATTCCTAGCTACCTTTCTAATCTTCTCTCCTCATTCACTTAATAGTTCAACTACTGACTCACTGCCTGCCTGTACATCTTAATTCTTGTCATTCTATTTAGTGATTGCAAGAACCATGTGAATGAAATCTCCTAAACTTTAGCCTTTCTGTTCCTTGACCTCCCCTCCTTCACTCTCTTCAATTCCACCTTTGTCACCTACTCACAGGAGCACTGAAATTTCTTATCACCTGTTAAGGAGACACCTCCTAAGCCTTTGTTTAAAGTATCCTACTTTATGACTATTATCTCCTATTCTATTTTATTCATCTTGATCCTCCATTGCTGTAGATTTTTAACCACACTGTAACCTCCAATCTACAGACCCCTCTCCTTGTCTGCACTTCAGAAGCTGAACATTGGTGGAAAAAACTAGGCAGCTGACTGATAATACATAAAATTCATGATCAAAAATTTCAAATGCTCGTTTGATACTGCCTAATACTTTTTTGTATGTTTTCCTAGTAAATTTGCTTTTCACTTCCTCAGATGACCGTTCCAAGCCTTCTTTTCAGACTTAACACTTCTTCCCTGAGCTTAACAGAGAAAATAGAAGGCATCAAAGGTAAACTCCCTCATCTTGCCACACTAAATCTAACCAAACAGAATCTGTGCCCTGTTGGTTACAGTGAAGGTAATATCCATGCCCTAATCAAATGCAAATCCTTCTACTTTTCTCTGGATTTAATCCTCTCTTTCTTTCTAGTGGACTGGGATCAATGTCTTCCTTAGCTCTCACCCTCTTTCCTGGATCATACCAATTTACATACCTAAAGTATACCCTGTTAAAAACGAAAAAAGTAAACACTTCTGTTGATCTCACATTCTTTTGCAGATATTGCCCAATTTCTCTATATCTTTCTACAGAACACGCTGAGTGAAAGGTACTCACTATTACCTCTTTATTATTCACTTTCAATTAATACTTGACCCCATTCTAATCTAGCTTCCATTTCCAACTCTGCACTGAAACCCCTTTGTTAAAGTCTCCCACAATCCCTGTGTTGCCAAACCTCGCTCCTCTGCTCTTCTCTCAGTTGATGCCTTGACAGCATTTGACATGGCCAAACACATCCTTCTGGAAATCTTTTCTTTCCTTGGCTCTGTGACATACCCTCTCCTGGTTTTCCTCTTACTTCGCTGTTGTTCCTTCTCTTTGCCAAGGCTCAGGGCTAGCCCTTTTATTCGTTCTCTCAGAACTTTCTCTTTAAGTGATCTCATTCAGTCTCATAGATTTAAGTACTTTATACATGCTAATGGCTTTCAAACTTAAATTTCTAGTCCAATGTCCAAAACCAAGCTTTTGAGTTTCTTTACAAATCTAGTCTTCCACTATTCTTCTTCTTTTCAGTATTTAGCACAACTATTCACCTATTATCTTAAATAAAACTTAGGTATCAGCTTTAATTTCTCT
>NW_011904196.1:0-2180 GCF_000151845.1 Pteropus vampyrus | reverse complement strand
AAGGAGAGAGTGGTAGGATGTAAGGATGGGAAGCTGGTGTCAGGTTGTATACATGTAGGGCATTTGAGGTCATAGTAAAATGAAGCCATCGGGGGGTTTTAAGTAGTATTGTGGCATGTATTCATTTGTGTTTTAAGATCATTGTAATGCTGGGAGTGTTGTAAGAGTTTCAAGTCAAAGTAGAGAAAACTGCAAAGTAGAGAAAACTGTCTTGGTAGCACAAGACACATCATGGCTTGCATTCCATGGGTAGCAGAGGGCACTGTAGGAAAGGTTGAATTTGGGATATATCTAGTTTTGCAGAAATCAGCTCTTACAGTGCTGGCAGAAGGCAGAATTCTGCTACTTTTTTTTTTTTTTTTGGTACTCTCATTTCATGTTATAGCTTTCTAAGCACCTAGAGTCTGGTGTGATCTCTTACACTCAATTGTACAATAATCTAGATTGTATTCTTTTGTTATATTTGCATCCTCTGAGCACTGTAGAATGATTTTGGGGTACCTTGCTTAGAAGCAGAAGTAGAAAATGCCCCCTGTATTCACAAACCACCAATCACACATTAGTTCAGCTTTCTTTTAAGTGCTGTGTTTTAAATCTATTTTTATTGTAAGATGCCTTAGATCTATTTTTGAATGTGGAATAAGTACTGATTTTTAATAAAAATGTAGTATTACCCAAACAAGCCTGAAGAAATTGAAAATCAGGTTGTTCGATCTCATAAAATGTTTTGGACTATTTCTCAATTTTGTAGACTAAAGAAAGAGAAAGAAAGATTAAGAAATCTATTTGGAACCAATGGTGCCTGATAGAGCAAACTTTTCCTGTTTGAAAATTGCTTTTGTATATGCAACTGGGGAGGGAAGACTAGATACAATGTCTGAAATATCACAGAGATCACTATGCCTGCACTTGAGTCCATAGGTTCACCTAATTTAGGCCTCAAATACATGGATGCCAAACACTTAGAAAGCAGCTGTTTTTCTAAATGTATTAAGCAATTTACTTTAGGTAATGTAGCTTATAAATTTTTAATTTTGTAGTAAATAAACCATATCCTTCAGCATGCCTATTGCACCTTGATATTCAAAAGATGAAATATGGGCATATTTAGTGACTTTCTTCTCAGGATGCTCCACTGGAGAAGGGTCAATAGTTTCCTAATCAAAGTAGTCAATAGTGATTCCTCTTAGAAAGCTCAAGGAAATTAGCTTTGAACAACAAGCATGGGTGTCTTGGGTTTTACACAATTATGTGATAGGATTGTTACATGTTTTAGGAAGTGGTTTCAGGAGACATTGCATTGAAGAGGTAATTGATAGAAAACAATGTAATTGTCCAGGCTCTGGTGCTAGTTGCATTATAATCTAGAAACAAGAAAAACAGTTGCCTTGAAAAACAATATTGAGAAATGCAGAACATAGTCTTTATAAATAAATTGCCAAAGGTAGCAAAGGTTATTGCATTTTAATGTTTTATTTTGAAGAGAACGATGTTATACTGGATGAAAATTTGAATTAAAGACCCATTTGATTTATTCCTTCTCAAATGTCTATATGCTGTGAAGTTTTGAGCTTGTTTCCTTCTTGCGAAAAGCTATTTATTTAACAAACATTTATATAGCCCCTGTTTTCTCAGTGCTTTGTACATATTAACTCAATTAATCTATATAACAATACTTTGAAGTTAGGGATAAAATTATCTCCAATTCTCTAAAATGAAAAAAACAGAAACAAACAACAAACAACAACAACAAAAAAACAGAGGAACAGAGAGGTTAAGTTAACTTGCCCAAATTTATAAAGGCATTAATTAAATGGAGAACTCAGGCAATGTAGCTGCAGAGACATGGCTCTTAACTGACAAATCATGCTGCACTTTTCTTATCCTTTAATTAATTCATGGATTTATTTATTTATTTTGCTCTAAGAAATTTTATTTCTTTTACTTATAAAATTTCCCCCTTTGATGTAGAAAAATTGGGAAATACAAAAAAGAATAAAGACTGTATGAATATGCCTTTACTTAATTAGAATCTTATTGTCTTATTTCCCATTTTTCACAAAACACATACATGAGAATTTTTCTCATGTCATTATTTATTCTCAAAGACATGACTTTAATGATGGCTCCTATTATCTTTATTCTTCAGAGTAACAAAACAGTTTGGTCTTTTCCAATTC
>NW_011904195.1:0-2232 GCF_000151845.1 Pteropus vampyrus | reverse complement strand
TATTATCTTTAGATCTGAAACATATTTTTAACCCAAGTAGAACCACAGCTTAATACTACATTATTTTTTTCTTAATCTGTCAGTTGTGGAGGAAGTTAATTCCATCTTGAAATCTTCCTTATCCTTCAGAATCTGCTCAGGTATTTCCTCCTTACCGAAACTTTCTCAGAGCCCACAGTCACAATTAGTAGCCACCTCCTGCCTCTCTGTTCCCAGTTACGCCTTCAATAGGGCATCTCGGTTAGGCTCATTCGGTTATGTGTTTATTGTCTCACTCACTGAATTATGAGCTCTGTAAGTCATCTTGATGAAACAGAAAGAGACCTTGGGGACTTGGAGCCCAGGTACCTGAGTGAGTACTTCGGCACAGTCCTATCCTGGTCATATGTCTCCAGGAGGCTATGTACATTTCTGGTCTGGATGCCCCTCTCTGTAGTGGCCATGATCAGATGTTGTTGGGAGGGTTGTAGGAAGTAATGGGAGTGAAACTGTCTCCTTCCTCTCCTGGCTTAGAGTAGGCATCGGACACACGTTTGCTGTGTTTTACTTTCTCCAAGGCCAGGGATCACGACTTATAAATCCTTATATTTCTAGCACTTCAGGAAAAGTCATGCATAGTGGGCGCTCAACAAATTCTTTAAAATTGAATTTAATATCCTCTCTCTTAAAGAGATTGAGATGTGTTTATTTTAGGCATAGAAATAATACAAGAAAGAGAAAAATTCTTTGGTTTTCTCTTAATAGCTTTTCTGAAATATATGAAATGTATTTTGAAGTAGTTATTCAAATTCTGACAGATTTATTTCGGGTTTGCTTAGTTTAAGTATGCTACACACAAGAGGAGAAAAGATAAACACTACAGAGGAAAAAATAAAACCGCCTGTATTTAATAGGCAGTTCCTATAGGGTATCCAGTTTTATAAATTTATATGTATAAACTTGCGGGTAGAATCAGAGGAAAATGATAATAGTTACCTTTGAGAAGAGGGTCAGGGTGAAAGAGAAGGAGGCTTTTATTTTCATCTCATACATTGCTACGTGGTTTGAATTTTTGGCCATGTAGGCATGTTTGTTTGTTTAAATATATGTTAATAGGGGTATCTGGGGGAACTGAAGGATGGGCCGTTTACATTTGACTCTTTTGTATATTAAAACTCCTATAAATGTTATTTTTAAGCTTTATTTTTCAAATGGCTTAAGTACAAGGTGAGAATGACAAATGAGGGTTTTCTGCTTCCTGTCAAGTCCCTATGCTGTCTCCATCACCAAAGTCCAGGGCAAGCTCAGCGAGCTCAGCCTCTACTACCTCTGAGCTTGTGGAAGCTCCTGGGATGGGGCCGTGTCCTCACGCTCCTGCTGGGCGGGGAGATCCAACACCCAACTTTGAGCCCTTAAAGTGCTGGAATCACCGCTTCATAAAGCCATGATATGGATTAGTGAAGACGAAGAGGCTGCAGACGACTGCAGAGAAGAAGGGAAATAACAGGAAAGAGAGGCCCCCCCAGCAGAGGCATCATCTCTCCCATTCGGGAAAAGCCAGGGACTTGCCCTCCTCTGGACTGTAGTGCCGGACCCTCTTCTTTTTTAGCAAGAGATTAGATTTTGATTTTTCCTCTGGCGTCGCTGAGCTATTTTCAGCATTGACTCCCCTTATTAGCCCTTTCCCCAACTGAGGGTTACTAATGCGCCCATTTGGAACGTTTTAGAAGGAGTAGTGCACCTCTTGTCCTATGTCAGGGTAGAATGAAGCAGCATTTTCCCCTAGCTCCTGTCTATCATTTTCTGCTACTCCAGACTTAACTAACTCTGTGAGTATAGTGCCCGGAGAGAAGGCACCTCAGAGACATTTGATGTACTACTTCCAGTTCTAGACGGCACCCGCATACAGCAGCTTGGACAAACTGGGATGTTTTCACAGGAGGACAGCCAGGATCCACATTATACAAAGAACTGCTGACAAACTGGGATGTAGTCACCACTCACTTTTCTGTGGTCAAATCATTAACTTCTCTGTGCCTCAGTTCCCTCACCAGCGAACTGGGCTTTCATGGTATTAACCTCCAAGCGTTGTCATTAGGATTAAATAAGATAATTCACACAAACACTTAGAACTGGTAATGGTTCAGCAAGTGCTAGGGACCATTTTTTGTTCCTGGAGCTCCAAGATAGACTCCCATGTTTTCAGATTACAGATACAGATACTTAAAGATACATACATTATTATGAACAAGT
>NW_011904194.1:0-2282 GCF_000151845.1 Pteropus vampyrus | reverse complement strand
GATGCTCTGGGAGCTTCGAGGACCCATGTGTCTAGACATTTGAGCACCCATTGCTGCTACTGTCTGTTCCTGGGTGGTCTTCAGGTCTGCCCTGGGCCCCATGGCAGAAGATGGAGCTGGAAGGATGTGGGGACTTGGATCGCAGGAGCTATAGTGCAAGGCTGGTAGACATGGGTCTGGGAGGATGAGCTGGGGTGGGGATGCTGGCTGCCTCATTGGTTCCAGATTCTCCATCTGACAGTTGGTGGAGTTGGCAGATCTGAGATCAAGAGACAAGCTTTGCCCTAGACTGACTGCGTGAGCTTGGACCAGCCATGGAACTTCTGAGACTCAGTTTCCTCATCTATGAATCACCATTCATTCAACTAATGTTGTTGATTAAACTCCAAGCACTGAGGAGGATGATCCTGCTATAGTGATTGAATGAATTAAATGAGGTACTGTGTTTGAAAGCACTCTGAACATAGATGCTCTCCTTGAAGAAACTTTTTTTTCCTTTAAATTATCCATCCCTTTATATTCCTGAATCTCATGTTGCTTTCTGAAGAGAAGAGACTTGAGTTTTTCCAAAAGGATATAGCTTTGGGGGTTTGTAGCTCCAGTGGGCTGACCCTTCTAGTCATCCTGATAACACAGTGTAAAGTGTCAGGACCAAATTCCAATGGTTTCTACTAGATGAGACCAGACCACCAGATTCTATTCGAGCTGTCAGCCTGGCTAACAGAGTGCACATGGTTATTTATGCACTGAAGTACCCTGATAATTAAACTCATTCGAAGTCACGGTGATTGGTTACTCAAGAGGCTTGAATAATCATAAGTGAGGACTGCAATTTGAATGTGTGTTACACTGTTTGGTTTAGAAGTACAGCACATTTTGTTGCAAGAGGGCAAAGAAAAAAATGTTCATGTATCAGATGCAAAGCAGGAATAGCATATTACAGCAGGTGGGGGCAAACCCTGTTGTGATCCAGAAGGCACCCCAAGGCTTAAAGTAGTAGAACAAAGAGGAGGGCACCGACTCCTAGGAGCCCACAGAGTTCCACCTCCCCTAGGTAAAGGCCTTCAAGAGACAAGATGCTAGGCCATCAGATGACGACCTTTGCTAGACCACACCTCTTACACTGTCTACTTTCAAGCCTTGGCCATCAGCCCCACTAGGTGCAGAGACCTAGTGGGGCTGGGTC
Source organism: Pteropus vampyrus (assembly GCF_000151845.1). NCBI lineage: Eukaryota > Metazoa > Chordata > Mammalia > Chiroptera > Pteropodidae > Pteropus > Pteropus vampyrus. The sequence continues at coordinate 1,096 of NW_011904194.1, read as the reverse complement.
TGTGATTCTGAAAAGTTTTGGCTCTGGTACCAAACTCCTCGAATCCCATCTCTCTCGTAGACTTGACTGGGTCACCCTAGGCTGGTTGTTTAGCCTCTCTGAGCCTCAGTTCCTTTGTCTGCAAAATGGGGATAACAGTAGCTCTTTTATCAGGTTTTCTGAAGATTAAGTGAGAGAATGATTACAAAGCACTTGGCTCAGTGCCTGGCCTACACTAAACGCTGTATTAGTATTAGTTGTCATTACTCTTATTGGAGGGTTGCTGTGGGAGGAAGCAAATCTGTTAGGTCCTCCCTGGTTGTGTTTCTGTCCCCTTCCCCCTTCTCCTCTGGGAGAAGGGGATACGTTGGGGATATTGTCCTCTGCGCCTGTTGGCTCCCTCTCTTTATTCATGTCAAAATTCTAGCACATTCCTCTCTTGGTCCTTCAGTTCAAAAACTTGGCTTTATTCTCCCACAAGAAGAGAACCTCTGCTTATAGGGACTATAGGATTCTGATAGGAAAGTTCTTCAGAATCTGGGGCAAGATCAGGAAATGTCACCTTTTTACCTCAATGCTTGGAAAATTAGCACAAATGAGAGCTGGGGAGAGGAAGGACTTGGCCACTTTTTAAATTGAAGGGACAGTTGCACTGCTTCTGAGTGGCTTGTTCTTGGGTAAATGGCTTAACTTTTCTGAGTCCAGGGCTGCTGTGACTGAGACAGCTGTTTGTCCACTACAGAATCATTCTACCTCTTCCACAGTGTGGTGTTGTTACTGAGAGGTGGTGCCTGTCTGGCCAGAAATTCCTTATCCCAGCTGTACTTGCATTGCAGTGTGGCCATATGACTCGTTCTTCCCAAAGGGATGTGAGAAAAAGTAATGTGTGTCACTTCTGAGCTAAGGCTCTCTTTCTGCTTCTACTGGCTGAAAACAAAGGACTTCAAGGCCTAGGGGGATGGTGGGGCCACAGAATGGAAGGTGTCTGGGCCCCTAGTCAACACGCGGAGGAAAGCCACTTGCCAACCAGGAACTCTTGCGTTGGTCTTTTAAGTGAGTGAGAAATTTCTCCTGAGTAAAGATAGTGAAAATATTGAGTTTATTCGTTACAGCAGCT
>NW_011904193.1:0-1887 GCF_000151845.1 Pteropus vampyrus | reverse complement strand
CAACTCATAAAACTTATCAGTTGAATGAGCTCCACTGTCTTTCAGTCTATGGTTTCCTCTATGTAGTAGGTAGAATAGAAAGGCACCATGGATTAAAATATTATTTATGTTGATTATAAACATGCTAGAGAGAAAAAGAAGACAAGTACTGTGCCAAGAAAGTGTAAGTACACAGGTTCAGTATATCTCTTTTCCTCAAAATGATTTCATTCTTTGTTTTCTACACAAATTCCCTCCAAAGCCTCATTTGAAATAAGATTTAAACTGCTTAGTTCATTCTTCTTTATTATTCTTCAATCTCTAATAACTATGCCAAGACCAAGGTATACTCGTTTATCTCTGATTAAATATTTCTGGTTTTGCCAATCAAACCTTACAATATAGTCCCCTGAATCTGTTACCACGAGATCTCTTTCAGAGTTTAGTTCTCAAGTGTATTATTTCTTATAACTTCTCTACATTTTAATATAGTTGATTTCTTCCATAGATAAATAGAATTCAACAGATTAAATAATTAAGATATTCTCAAAACACTGAAATATTATACATTCATTAAATTAATAATTTACAAATAATTAATGACATAGAAAAGTGTTGGTAAAATGTTAAGGAAGCAGTACACAAAGCTATTTCATATACCAAGATCTACATTTTGTTAAAATAGATATAAACAGATATATCTTTAGGAAGAAGGATTTCGTGTGGTTTTATTTTTTTTCCCAAATTTTCCAAATTTTTATTTTACTTTTTTCAAATTTCCTTAAATATTATGTATTACTTTTATAATCAGAGGGAGAAAGGAAGACATAAAGGAACAGCTGTGAAGAAGGCTGCTGTTATAATTTGTTTAACACTTAAAAAAAGTTTTGTTGCATAATTATGGAATGAGGTGGGGTTTGTTTTTTTTTTAAATACTATCATTACTTTCATTTCTCCTTATGGCCAAACAGTACAGAAATGTGTAAGGTAAAAAGTGAATGTGCCATTCCATACTCCCAGCCTCAAGTGCAGAAGTACAACTCTGTTAAATGTTTGGTGAGAACCTATGAGGATTCTATCAGATTTTTGGTTCTAGGCCAATACTGTTGACACATGAATAATGTTTTTAAAAAATATGGAGTCATGCTATATAGATTTTTTTCTCAGATTGCTTTTTCAGTTAGCAATGTATTAGTACAGGTAGGCAAGGGGGATGATAAAAAATCTAACAAGTATAACATGTATAGTATACTAGTTAACCAATATAATATGAACACTGTCCCGTAAGGATAGATGCTAAACTGGGTCTCAAGGCCCCTGCTGTGCCAAGGGTTAATCTTTTTGCTGCCAAAACAATAGGAAGTGCAGGGCTGAGACAGAGCCAGCGAGGAGAGGCACTTAGGTGTTTTGAGGGCAGTGGACCTTATCAACTGGCATTGAAGTATTGCAGAATTTTTACTAGTGCCTTTACATATATATCAGCCTTGCATGTACACCTCATTTTTTAAATGGCTACATTCAATTTCATTGTATGGATTAATTTTAATTTATTTAATGAACCCCTTAATGATGGTCATTTAGATCAGTTGCAATTTTTTTTTTTTTTTTGTCATTATAAGTAATGTTGCAATACACATTTTAAACATATTTTCTTTGTGAACATTGGCCAGTATATTACAGTGTGACTTTGGAGAAATCATCTTTCTCTTAGAATGTGACTTCTTTCTTAATATTAGCAAGGAATTGTGAGGTTCATGTTAGAAATCTGTAATTTTAAAGGGATATTGAAGTTTAGGTCAGTGGTCTCAAACTCCGACTTTGCATAAGAATCACCCATAAGTGATGGCAGAAGCATGGCTGAGTGAGGGATCGCCCCAGATCTCTCTTCTTGCAATAGCAACAATCTAC
>NW_011904192.1:0-1170 GCF_000151845.1 Pteropus vampyrus | reverse complement strand
GGTCCTCCTCCTCTCCTCCCGCGCCCTCCGCCCTGCCACTCTCCCTCCCTCAGGAGCTGGCTTCTCCGGGCTCCTCCGGGCGTCTGGGAGATAGGAGGCGGCAGGGTGACTCCCAGCTAAACCCGGGAGAAATTCCTACGGGATTACGCCCCGATTGGCAGCTCCGGGAACCAGTGGGCGCCGGCGGCTCGGCGCCGTGGCTGCTCTGGATCTGCTCGTCCGCAATCAGGAATCCAGCGCGCCTTCATTTTCTCGATCCCTTTTCCTCTCTCGTCCTCCTCGTGCTCTTTTCTTCTCTATTTTCTTTTCTCTTCACTTTCATTTTTTTCTGGAAAAAGATCGACGAAGCAACGAGAGACATATTTAGCATTTCTGCCTGCGAGAATTAGACCAGTGGAAAGAAACCGGTTTTGAGAGTCGGAAACACACACACACACACACACACACACACACACACACACACGCACGCACGCAAAGTTTACAGATGCCTTCAAGCAGTATGAAGTGTGCATAAATCTCCAATTCATGAAAATTGTATTTTCAAAGAAAAAACAATAAAGGTAAAACATGTGTACTATTTCCCACCCACCCCCAATCTACCCACTCCAGCAAAATAGCGAGAGAGAGAGAAAGACAGCGAGAGCGAAAGAAAGGTGGAGGAAGACCCCTATAAACCCAAAATGCAACAGTTTAAAAGCTCTTAATTTCATTAAGGGCTTAACTACCAGTTCTGCCTCACACACAGTTTAAGCCCCTAAGACATTTTATAGGCTTCATTTCAGCATAGAGGTGTAAACGTTTGGAAGCTACAAATAGGGCAATTTGATGAGAAATTGGACAGAGACCCTGAATAATAACAGATTTAAGAGAACTTCAAAGGAAAGAGGGATAAAGTAATTTCTAGTTTGAAGAATATACTGAGCATGTATTTCCTGAATGGAAGTCATTGATCTGAAATATTTTGGTATGAAATTTCTTTTTTCAATTCCGTGTCTATGGTATATACTACAGAGCATGACAAATGCATAATCCCTTCCAGTTTCCGACACTATTTTTCTCTCTGACTTATGGAGTAAATGAATTATGGAGCCATTCTACTTTTAGAATGCCTGCTCCAGACCAGGGACCTTTCTGTCTTGTCCCCCACTGTTTTCTCATACCTGGTACATA
>NW_011904191.1:0-2075 GCF_000151845.1 Pteropus vampyrus | reverse complement strand
CCATTGTGATACAAACCCACTTAGTAAAATTTAAAAGTAATAATGAAACTGTGTTTGATTGTTATGAAAACTGCTTTAACCTTAGGTTAAGGCAAATGACAGCACAGGACTGCATATGATTTGTGACTTCCTCTGGAGAGACCAGTTTTGCCCCTTGATTTTATGACTAATTTGTTCATTTCTAAGTTTCCATAACCAAGTTTGGTCAGAACCCTAATTGTAAAATGGTTCTCAAAATGCCTTCTTTTCTTTTCCTTGATCCCTTAGCCAACCTTCTGTGGGGTTGGTCTTACTAGTGTAAAGCCTCAGGAGCCTTGAAGCAGGCCTGAAATAAAATGGGAACACAACTAAAATTTGTTTGGGAAGGGTTCCTGTACTCTCTTCCCTCTCATGCATCATTTCTCACTCCCTTTGCCCTCCTTTACGCTACTCCTTTTATTTTGGAAGAGGAAATAAATGCACACAGTGAAAAAATCTTCAAACAGTATACAAGGGTACAGAGTGAAATAATCTTCCTCCCTTACCTGTCTTTAGTTCCTCCACCCTGGACTGTTACCAGTTTTCTACGCATTTTAATTGTCTATACTATGTGTATACAAATATACACAGGTACACGATACACTCATAAGTGAGTATATCTTTTTCCTTATAAAACAGTGATGTACTCTATACATTGTTCTTTATCTTGCTTTTTCTCTTTAAAAATATATCTTGGAAATGAGGTCACATCGGTACACATCTGCCTCATTTATTTTAGCAGAATATTCTTTGTGTAGTATACTATAATTGGCTTAGAGGGTAGAGGATCCCTAATGTGATTATTTAAATTGTTCCTAGTTCTTTTCTGCACACATACACATGCACACACAATAGCTGCATTCAACATCATGATATATACATTTTTATATATAGGTATGGGTATAGTCATAGAAAAAATTTCTAGAAGTAAAATTGCATGGTCAAATGGAATGTCCATTTAAAATTTTCATGCATATTGCCAAATCGTTCTGTAATAGGATAGCTTCATAATAAACTGCTACTGATAATGTTTGAGAATGCCTGTTTCTCATACCCTAGTAATGAATAGTGATATCAAACTTTTTGATCTTTGTTAATCTGATAGGTAAAAACTAATATCACAATGAGGTTTCAATTTGCATCTTTTCAGATATTTAAAATTCACTTGTGTTTCTTTTTTCTCTCAACTTTCTGCGAACGTGTTTATTTTTCAATTGGGTTGTTGGTCATTTCATTATGATGTGTTAGAACTCTATTATTTATTAAGAAAATTATTTTTGTATATCAGGTGGGAGGCAAACTATATTTTTCCAGAAATGTGTAGTTTTTATGCAGTCAAATATGTCAGGCTTTGGAGTTTGTATCATGCTTTGCAAGCCCTTCTAGATTATTTTTTTTAACCCCAAATTTTCATCTAAATGTTTAGGTTTCATTGTTTTACATTTAAGTTCTTGATCCCTCTGGAATTTTTTTCTGGTGTACTGAGGGCATTCCTCTCTTTATCTTAGAAGAAAAAGAGTATTACCAATTGTGGCAGTACAGAGTTAGGGAAATAGAGACACAGAGCCAAGTGGACTAGCTACCATCAATAAACAGTCTTCGCTGCCCCGTGGATGCATCAAATGAATGACATGTTGATAGAACGATGCTGTAGACTCCTCAACACCAGTGACCATGGGAGGGCCTTCTCCTTGCTTTGGATCTCTTGCAACATGGGTTCAGAATCCCACAGACCTGGGAACAAAACTCTGCTTTACCCTTGTGAATTGTGAAGCTTTGGACAAGCTATTTTATTGGAGCCGCAGTTACTGCATCTGTGAAAGTAAAGATACTAGTTCCTACACATCAAAGCTATTGTGAAGGTTAAGAGAGAAAAAGTGTACAATGTTGCCCAATGGCACAGTACGTAGCATCTAAAAGCTGCCCAATAGATGTGAATTTAATACTTCTTTTCCTTTGGGTTATTTTTTTTTTATTATTTAACTTTGGCTTTTTCTTTTATAAATAGAAGTCAACCGTAGCCAGAAATCATGGTCCCTAGCTTCCCATTTGGATCT
>NW_011904190.1:0-1418 GCF_000151845.1 Pteropus vampyrus | reverse complement strand
TAGATACATACACACACACACACACACATATACATACACACACATACATGAGGAATCTGAGGTACAGCAAAGTTGCCTGATTTGTCCAAAGTTACCCAACCTCTAATAATCAACATTAATTAGTTAATTAAGATTTGTAGAACAGCTACTATATATCAGGCATTGTTATAGATGTCAGAGATATAGGAGTAAACCAAAATCTCTGATATCAGGAGCAGACCCTGAGACAAAAATATGAATTCACATGGTTTATTTGAGAGACGACTTCAGGAAACCCCTTGTAGAGAAGTGTGAAAGTGAAAAGAAAGACAGGAAGCTGACAACAGTTCAATACTAAGATTACTTCTGAGTGCATTGGTGTTTGATCTTGCTGGAAAACTCTGTGAGACAGTATAGAACAGTGCTTCTCTTACTCTGTGGGGAGTTAGTGGACAAGGACATTTTTTAAGTAAATTTTTAATCTGCTATTGAAAATTCTTTGATACTTTTTAAAATTATTATATCCAACAGAAATAAAATTACCCTGTAAAATTTCTAAAAAAAAAGTTTCAATCATTCATTCTCAATTTCTGTGTTTACTTAAACATAAATCAATAACAAACTGCTCTTTGAACATACCTTGAATAACACTGGTGTAGAATATGCTTTAGAGTAGTTCCCAGGCTCCACTCCTGGCAAGGGTGTGAGAAAACTTATACTCAAGATAAATTTTAAGTTCTAGAAATTTAATAGTTTTCCTAAATAGAGAACTTGAATTATATATAAATCGAAAAAGTGAAGTTAAAAAAAATATTTATTTGGACTTTAAGCATACATTTTTTCCATTCCTCTGTATCACTTCATACCTGATAACCTTTACCTTTCATAAAAGTCTATTTACACGTGTACAATATTTTGTGTTATTTTAGTCCTCCCAAATTTGCAATCGGTACATAAAATTATACATATTATTTATATATGTATAAATAAATATATGAATATATAAAGTACCTGCATATTCATAGAATTTATACACTCTTAATTCCATAACATAGGCAGTAACTTCTCTACATGCTTGAGCTCCTTTTTTACTTTGCCTTGATGTTACAATGATAGAGCAGAGTTTCATGACGGACAAGCATGATGAAAGAGAATAAAATTAAACAAAAGGACTTCACAGCTCTCTAGACTGAATCTTTTTGTTGAACTGACAGGAAAATTACCTGTAACCTAGAGTATTTCCCACATTTGTCTGTTTGCTTGTTTGTTTGTTTGTTTTTATATTTTAAGGGCCGATACTTTTTTTCCCTCTGAACTCTAGGGATTTTCATAATAGCACCACCATTTTTTTTTTTTAATGTAAAAAAAATGTAGTGAGCTTTAGAAATTAGGTAGTATTCAGATGTAAGCCTTAGGTACATTGATTCATGCGTCTCAAA
>NW_011904189.1:0-2247 GCF_000151845.1 Pteropus vampyrus | reverse complement strand
CTTTCTCTTTGTGTAGAAAATTATACATAATTTTTATAATACCTGACCTTAAAAGAAAAAAAGGGATAAATCTATTTTCCCTCTTTATTTTAAAAACGAAATTCCAAAATTCCAAAGGCAACAGTTAAATTAGATAAACTAATGACTCGAACTTCATCTATTTAAAACTTAAAAAAAATCATTTAATATTTTTTACCACAATATGTTCTAAACTCTACTTTTGAAGCCATTCAATTTATATGTGTCAGTAAATAACTTTCTCAAAGCAAATTATATTTATTTGAAAATAACTCTTCTCCTACAAAGTTCTCCTTTTATTCCTGCTAAGGGCAATTACATCAAAGTAAAGTCTTTGTTGCTTAAGAATGCAAGTGCTTTAGCTATTTAGTCAGCCAGTGTGATCAAAATTTCCATGTCATGAAGTCAGTTAGTCATTGGGAATTATAACAGCACATTTTCTAAATCACGAATATTGGATAAACATGCAGTTGAGAGAAGGAAACTATAATTTGCCCTGATTATCTAACTCTCTCTCCAATACCCTCAGAACTAATCAAAACTTCTTATATATCTTCAAAAATTCCTGCTCATCTCTGTTGATCCAAGCCTCAACTCATCAACTCTTCAACACTAGTGTAAATTATGATTTTTATCAGCCAATATCACAGGACGCTGCTCTACAGAAGGGTCTTTAGAGTGGAAGTTGTGGATTTCTAGCATTTCTCTGACAATATAGATTCTGGATGTGAGATAGATGTCTTTCAATGGAAGTCAACCCCAGGAAGATCCAGGTATCAAAATTAGCAGATAAAACCCTAGAGTAACATTTTGACGTTTAAACGGTTAAAAAGAAATTATGGTTTTGGGACAAATGAGGAATCTCAGCAGAGTAACAGAAAAAAAAAATCCCAACAGAACAAATAGACATACTAAAACTGAAATTTACCCTGTATGAACTTTAAAATTCACTGAAAGGGCTTAAGATCAGCCAGAGTACGCCAAAAATTAGGCTCAGTGAACTTGAATATAGAATAGAAAATCATTTGATTTTCCGAAAAAAAAAGAGAAAAATAAAAAACTAAAAAGAAAAATGAGGAGAGCCTCAGTGAACACCGAAACAATATAAATGGAGGTCCAGGAAAAAAAAAATTGGGGCAAAATTTTTTTAAAGAATGACTGAAAATTTCCTAGATTTGATGAAAACCACAAACTTTCCAACCAAATCTGAAGGTAAATACAAAATAAATTCTCTTAAGAATATAACAGTGCAACTATTAAAAACCAAAAATAAAGGGGAAAAAATCCTTAAATTGGTCAGAGAAAAATGATAGATCACATATAAGAGAAGCATGAGACAAACTACCTCTGACTTCTTACCAGAAATAAGAAAGATCAGAATAGAAGACAGTAGAAATATATCTGTAAAGTTCTGGGGAAAAAAGAACACTATCCAGAAGAAATATTATTTAAAAGTAAAAATCCCATTTTAAGATAAAAAAATGAGAAACTTTTTTACCAACAGACCTGTACTTTGAGAAACACTAAAACACTGTGTTCAGCAGGAGGCGTACTGACCTCAAAAGGAAACTCAGATTGGTAGCAAGGAATAAAGAATATCAGAAATGGCAAATACATGGGAAAATATTTTGTAAATATGCATTTTCCTCTTAATTTATTTAAATGATATGTACTTGTTTAAAGCAAATATTATCACTCTGTATCACAGTGGTTATAGTATATGTACCCACATATGGTGGGAGAATAGTAACTAGTCTGCTTCAAGTTTATTTTATATAAAATAGTATAGTAGAAACTTCAAGTACACTGTGATAAGTTAAAAATGAATAATACAATCCCCAGAGCAATCACTTAAAAAGTTAACGCAGTCATCGCTAAAAGTCAATAGAAAATTAAATTTGTGAAAATTAAAATGAAATGCTAAATTTAATTCAAATCACAAATTTCTACAAAAATTATTTGCCCCTACAAGGACTTCTAATCCATTAAGTCTAGCAATTATTTACTGCCCATCGCCTCTCTCATATTTCCACATTTTTCCATTTTCATGCAGGATTCCAAAGCTTCTAAAATTAATTATTCCTTCACACATATCTTCAACTCCTTTTTCCTTCTCTCTCTTACATTTACCTTAAAAGGTTCCTATGTTTGAGTAGTTCAAGGTGGAATGGTAACCATTTTGATTTATCTCACTATAAATTTATCACTACGACTTCTCAGCATGGGTGA
>NW_011904188.1:0-1631 GCF_000151845.1 Pteropus vampyrus | reverse complement strand
TTATCCTAGAGAAATGAAAACATATGTGCATGCAGAAATCTGTGCATGAATGTTCATAGCAGCTTTATCTATAATAGACAAAAACTAAAAACAGATCAGGTCGTTCACACAGGTGAATGGTTAAACAATCTGGTCCATCTGAACAGTGGAATACTACTCAGTAACAAAAATGAACTATTGATTCATGCAACAATCAGTATGAACCTCCAGGAAATTATGCTGAGCAAAAAAAAAAAAATTCTCAAAAAGCTTACATACAGTCATATAGTCTACAGCCATGCCGCCCTGAATAAGCCCGATTCTGTCTGATCTCGGAAGCTAAGAAGGGTCGGGCCTGGTTAGTACTTGGATGAGAGACCACCTAGGAAGACCAGGTGCTGTAGGTGTAAAAAATAAAAAAATAAAAATAAATAAAAAATAAGGGGTTGTAAACTGACAAGGTCCTTGCAATCTGTGAGATCAACCAAGGGTTGCCTCACCCTCACCCCCCAAAAATAATAAAAATAAATAAATTAATCTTTATTTTTAAAAAAATGTTACATGCAGTATGATTTCATTTATATATCATTTTTGAAAGGGTAACATTTTCAAATGGTTAGTCGACAGATTAGCAGTCGACTGCCATGGTAGATACTCTGCACCCATAAAATTTATATGGAACTTAGTGCATGCACACACACGAACACACACCTGCACAAATGAGTACAAGTAAACCTGGGAAAGTCTGAATAAGATCAATGAAGAGTATCAATGTCAATGTGCTGACTGTTATTCTCAGTAAAGCTGGGGTGGGAGTAATGGAGTTATTTATGTTAAATAAATATAAATATATCCTAGCTGTGATATCATACTATCATTTTACAAAAGATTTCCATTGGGGACTCAAACAAATAATTGTATACTCATGTTCGTAGTAGCATTATTTGCGATAGACAAGATGTAGAATCAACCAAAATGTCTGTTGACACGTGACTAGATAAACAAAATGTGGTCCATCCATACAATGGAATATCATTCAGCTTTAAAAAGAAAGGAAATTCTGACACACGCTACGATGTGGAGGAAATTCTGACACATGCTATGATGTGGACCAACCCTGAAGACATCATGCTCATGAAATAAGCCAGATGCAAAAGGACCAATACTGTGTGATTCTACTTATCTGAGGTACCAAGAACAGGCCAATAAAATAGAGACAGAAAGTAGAATAGAGGTTATCTGGGGCTGGGGGAGGAGCAATGGGAGTTAGTGTTTAATGGGGACAGAGTTTCAGTTTGAGAAGGTGAATGATCTCTGCGGATGGATAGCAGTGATGTTTGCACAGCAATGTGGATGTACTGAATGTCACTAAACTGTCCACTTAACAATGGTAAATTTTATGTATATTCTGCCACAACAGAAAAGCGGGGGTACCACTGGGAGAAACTGAGAAAGTGTCTGAGGAATCCCTATTATTTCTTACAGCTACTTCTGAATGAACAATGATCTCAAAATTTCCCATTAAAAACTTAAGTCAACATGCAGATAATTAATCGATCCTAACATTATTGTATGCTTTGACTACTATACAAGTGTTTATTTCTAATGCAGCGTAAGGGTCTCCTTCAAATATTTTTAAACATATATATGAA
>NW_011904187.1:0-2083 GCF_000151845.1 Pteropus vampyrus | reverse complement strand
AAGACACACCAGAATCAAATTTCTGAAAACTGAAGAAAAAGATTTGTATCTTGAAAGCAGGAAGAGAGAAATGACACATTACCTGTATGGGAAAAACAATTCAAATGACAACAGATTTCTCTTCAGAAATCATGGAAGTCAGAAAGAACTGATGTGATATTTTTCAAGTAAAGAAGTATCAACCCAGAATTCCAGCGCCAGTGAATATATCCTTCAAGAATGAAGGAAAAATGAAGACTTTCTCAGATGAGGAAAAACTAACAGAATTTGTTACCAGAAGACCCAGTCTAAGACTATAGGAAGCACTCTAAAATTAAAGGAAATGATAAAAAAAAAAATTTGAAATGTCAGGAAGGAAGAACACGGTACGCAAAAATATGGGTAAATAAGATAGACTTTCCTTTTCGTATTGAGCTTTCTAAATTTTGTTTGATGGTTGAAGCAAAATTGTAACACTATCTGATGGGGTTCTAAATATATGCATAGGAAATATATAAGACAATTCAATTAGGGAGGGGTAAAGGGACATAAAGGCAAATAAGATTTCTATACTTCACTCAAACTAGTAAAATAAAAAACAAGTGGGCTGTGATGAGTTATAGATATTTAATGTAATACTTAAAAGAACCATTAAAAAAAAGTATGCAGAGACTCAATAAAAATGCCATGGAAAAATAAAAATGGAATTAAAAAAACATTCAAATAACTCACAGGAAAGCACGTAAAACCAAAACAGAGAAATGAAATATGCAGAGGACAAACAGAAAACAAAGTATGAAATGGCAGTCTTAAGCTCTAACATATCACTAATTCCATTAACTATAAATGGTCTAAATATGTAAAATAAAAGAGGTTGGCGGAGTGGATTAACAAACATAACTATATGCTATCTGTAAGAAACTCTCTTCAAATATAACTATAAAAGAATGGAAAAAGATATATCATGAAAACAATAATCAAAAGAAAGACTAACTATAGTAATAGCAAGTAAAATAGACTTCAGAACAAAGAAAATTACCAGAGTCAGAGACATTGTATAATGACAAAGGGTCACTCTTTCTAGAAGACATGGCAATTTAAAATATGCAAGCGTCAAACAATAGAGCTGCAAAACATGTGAAACAAAAATTGAAAAACTGAAAGGAGAAATAGACAAATTTACAAATATAATTAGAGACTACAGTGCCCCTCTCTATACAATTGATGGAACCACTAGATAGAAAATCAGGAAGGACATAGACTAATTCAACAACACATCAACAAACAGGATATTTATAGAACATCCCACAGTAGAATATACTTTGTTTTCAAGTGCCCACAGAACATAGATAAGACAGACCATATCTTGGGCTATAAGACAAATCTTAACATATTAAAAAAAATTGAAATTATACAGAATTTCTCCTACTGCAATGAAATCACACTAGAAATCAATGACAGAAAGATAATAGGAAACTCTCTAAACACTTGGAAACAAAAGAATATACTCCTAAATAATCCATGGGTCAAAGAGGAAGTCTCAAGAAAAAAAATATTGAATGAAAATAAAAACACAACATATCAAAATTTGAGGAATACAGGTAGAGTAATGCTGAGAAGACAATTTATAGCACTAAATGCATGTATTAGAGAAAAGGAAAATCCTTAAGTCAATAATTTAAGCTTCCAACTCAAGAATCTAGAAAAAGAAGAACGAAATAAACCCAAAGCAAGCAGGAGGAAGGATATAATAAAAGAAATAGTATAAATCAATGAAACTGAAAACAGAAATAGAGAAAATCATTGAAACAAAGAGCTATTTCTTTGAAGAGAGCAATAAAATTGACAAACTTCAAACAAAACCGACAAAATAAAATGGAAAAAGTTAGCAATGTCAGGAATGGGGAATATTACTACCAATTCTTCAGACATCAAAAGATAATAAAAGAATACTACTAACAATTCTACGTGCACAAATTTGACAATGTAGAAAAAAGAGACTGATGTTTTGTAAAACACCAATTACCACAACTTACCAAATGTAAAATAATTTTAATACCTCTATAAGTATTAAGCAAATTGAATTAATAACTTAAAAAAAAAC
>NW_011904186.1:0-2791 GCF_000151845.1 Pteropus vampyrus | reverse complement strand
TTGCTCTGGAGCAAGTGTGGCAGTGGAAAAGAAACAGCCCTCTCAGAAGATGTATGGAATTTTTTGTTTGTTTTTCTTATTTGCTAGGAGTTGACAATGCCCTATTTCCAGGCGGACGGCAATGGAGTGGTACTCAAAATCAGATCATATTTTTAGATGGCCCAGAAATGATGGTAAAACTTGGGAGTAGGACTATATTTGACTTCATCATTAGTGAATGTCTTGGCTCAGGAAGTATGCATCACTGGCTGTGGGGCTCACTGTAAGGGAGGGCCAAGGGAAGGACACATGGACAGATGCAGAAACAGGAGCAGATATGTGAAGATGGGGAGATGGAAAAAGATGGAGACATGAATATAGACTTATAGTGATATATACGTATATACATAGCAAAATGAATATAGGCACCAATATGTGCATTTAGAGAATGAAATATACAGAAAAATTTGAAGGGGTGTGTATATTTATGAGTTTATTTACCTATGCATGGTGCGATTGCAAGTAGATGTTTTTCCTTTTTGCTTATCTAATATATTCTGCTTTTCCTAAACTAAATGTGTGTCATTAGTCCAAAAATAAAGTTATTTTCTTAAGAAAAATAAGTTATAGAAAAAGTATAAAACAGTTTGTAGGAAAGGCTTCAGAATGGCAAACAGATTCAGTTATCTCCCAACTAGTTAGGGCGTTGAGGCAAACAGACGGCTTCTAGCATTAGGAAAAAGGGGGCATCGCATACTCTGGGAAACATTCAAAGGTGTGTCTGTTGTCCCAAACAGCTAATAATGTACCTAGTTATGTTTTAGTTCCGTGATAGTTTACTACTGATAAATTACAGTGTATGATGAATATCCAGTTTTCAACCAAGGTATTTTAGGAGTACAGTAGTGATTCTTTGTGAGTGTTCCTTCATAAGCACACTGTTTTCAGAACCTGTGGTGCAGACTTTAAATAAATGATAGCACCTGAATATGTCTATAATTTAATGAACTCATTTCAATGTAAACAACTTTCATCCTTTGAGGGGGTATTTGAAATATGAAGCATCAAAAGTTTTTGCTGACCATATGTGAGAACTAACCATTTATTAGTTGTCTGTTGCTGCATAAAAATTGCCATGAACTTAGCAGCTTAAAACAAGGCCTCTTTGTTATCTAACACTTCTGTTATCTAACACTTCTGTAGATCAGACATCTGGGCAGGCTGAGCTAGGTCTTCTGCTCAGGATCTCACAAGGTTGAAATCGAGGTGTAGGCAGAGCTACCTTCCTCTCTGGAGGTTGTACTAGAGCAGAATCCTCTTCCAAGCTTCTTCAGGTGTTGGCAAAATTCAATTTCTAGCTGTCGTAGGACTGAGGGCCTGCTCCTCACTGGCTGTTGAGTGACTGGAGCCTCTCTCTGTTACTTAATGCCACACACATTCCTTCTCATGTGGCCCCCACAATCTTCAAACCAGAAATGGCCTGTCAAGTCATTCTCATGCTATGAATGTCTTTTTTTTCTGCTTCTTCTGCTGCTTTGTAAAGGGCTGATGTGATTAGATCGGGCCTACCCAGATAACCTCCGTATTTTAATGTCTATGGATTGGAAACTTTAGTTAAATTGCAAAATCCCTTTTCAGCAGCACCTAAATTAGTCTTTGACTAACCAGTGGATGAGAATTTGAGGTGGAGGGAATCCATCTCTAGAATTCTGACCAACACAGGCATGAAATATCCAGCTCAAGATGGACCAAATATCCCACTTAAAAAAATAATTCTCAGCATTATTTTTAGCATACAGAAAAATTGTTAAAATGATGTTAAGTAATATCAAAATTTTAAGTAATTACAATAATTTTAAGTAATGTATTTGTCTGCTGTCAGTTCCATTGCATCCAGGGTTGTCCTGCCTCCAGGCAAGAGAACAAGACTTTCCTTCTCCCTCCCATACCATCACTCCTTGATTAATGTAAATCAAGGGAAATGTAAATCCAGTGTTTATCGAACAGTTCCAGGAACTCCTGGGCAGTCCTCCCATGGAAGTCGTAGGTGTGGGAAAGAACAGGAAGTGCCCAGGGTTGGGCACACATACCCAGTGAGAGTGCTGCCAGAGGATCTGAACACAGTGCTGACAGCAACTACTGCGCAGACAGAGGCAGAGGCCCAGATGGAGCCAGACTGAAGGACTTTTGCTCTTATTTCTTTGGACTTTGGCTTTGGTGGCTCCAGGGTGCTGTCAGGGTGCTGCCAGAGGGACAGAGCTGGAGCTAGGCTCAGGCTGAGGCCTGCTACCAGCGACTACCCTGGGGCCCAGGTGAAGAGCAGCATGCAGAGCCTGGGCAAGCAGGATGCCAGCTCAGAGTTGGGCAAGTCCAAGGCCAGTCTGAGGCTTGGATTCTGAGGCTTGGATCGAGGCTTTGCTGATACAGCAAGACGGGGGAACTGTAAAAGGGCTTCCTTGTCCCTCTCACTCTTGGAGCTTCCCCCTCAATATCATCACACTTTGCTCTTCTCAACTACACTCTCCCAGGCCTGTGGCAGGGTGTTCCTTGTGCCATACCTACAGCTTACTCCTTTGAATACCACTTCTGGAAGCAGCTCCCCTCAAGGTACAATGCTTGGCCCCCTGCCCTACTCTTGGGCTCCCTTGGCCTGCCCATTTGGCACCAGCTTTCACAACAGATCCTGGTCATGCTTGCCCTGCAGTAGACTCTGTTGAAGGCCCACCTTTGACTAACTCTGTGCACCCATCTCCTGCCAGCTTTGCTGTAGATGGCTGCCAGCAGCCACCTTCAGAAGACTGCTCTTGGGCAC
>NW_011904185.1:0-1831 GCF_000151845.1 Pteropus vampyrus | reverse complement strand
TTTGTATTACAAATATGGCTAGAAAATAACTTTCCTATAAGTTTTAATGTACTGTTGGATGTTAATTATATTCTTTAATTTTATTTCAACCTGATATTCTATAATCCAAAAAAAATGCAAGTAATAGAAGGCAATATTTCTGATTATTCTCGTCTCTCTTATACTTTCACCAATTCTCACAATAATAGGTATGTGACAGAAATTGTTCCTGTGTATTTCAAGAGATGTTACTATATGTTACTGAAATTTAAAGCTAGCTGATAGAGGGGAGGTGTGGATCCTGTTCATAAGCTTTGAAAGGATTATTATCCAGGGTAGAAATTTTCTGCAAAATTGAGTCCGAAAATATACTTTTTATTTTTATTTTCTACAGATTCTTGATCATTTTCAACTTCACCATAATGTGCATTTACTCTCTCTGTCTCTTTTAAAGCTCCAACAACAAATATATTTGTAACCATTTTGTTTTTTCATTTAGTCATCTGATGTGAAACCATCTAATATGCACAAAATATACGATTCAATACCACACTTCCCAGTGAGATTTGAAACATGCCTAGACTCTTTGGTAGAAAATAGGTAATTCCCAGTTGAGGAAAATGTTAAAACTCTGTAAGTAACTGCCTCTTGTATTAATCCACAGCCTTTACTATTTGCTCCATTTTCTTTCATAAGATTAACATTTAAAAACCTCTTTGTCACAGACTGAAATTGAATTGTGAAATGTGCTCCTGAATAAATAATTTCTTCCTGAATGTTAATTACATAGGCAATTATACTGAAGTGTAATTTTACATAAATACGGTATTAGAAGTTCTACAGATATGAACAATTGCACAAATGCCTCCTTGATGTTGGGGGGGAGATAGTTTCTGAGGTTGAAATGAAAGTATCTAACATGCTGGATAAATAATGGAACACTTGATGTATTGAATTTTAATCTGTATGTTTATAGAACTTTTACAAGGCTTTAAGGCAACTATACAGCTAAATAGTCATAAAGACAACATGTACATAGTTTATTTCATTTTCCTTATATATTCATAACATTGACAAAAATAAGAACACTGATACTTAAAAGTCTAAGCCAAAAGTTATAAATGAGACAACTCTCAATTAGAAGTAAACTGAAAATGAAATTATCCAATTTTGATAGTCACAATTTTTCTTCCAGGTGAAGTACTTTATATGCAATTATCAGTTTCTTATTTAAAAATGCGATGATGATTTGATGACAATAGTGATGGACTAGTTTTCACAAAGCAACCTCATTAACTATTACATTCAATAGATTTTTCGCCAAGAATTCCTACTCTAATAAGAGTCACAATCAGATTGAATCTAGACTATTTGCTCATTGCATTAATAAAGCAGGTAGGTAATTTTTGAGTACTTCTATGGGTGGACATTCTACTAAACACTTTACTGGTATTGTCCCTTTTTATCTCATTGCAACTCTATGATGTTATGATGTTATGGTGAAACCAAGTTTAGGGATTTTTAAAACTTTCCCAAATTCATATAACACTAAAGGTAGATCCATGATCCTAACCCAGGTCTCACTTAACTCCAGAGTCCACACTGTTGGGCAGACTGTTTTGTAACAGAGTAGAAAGAAAAGGCTTAGAGTTGAAAAGCCCAGAGTTGAAAATCTGCCAGTATTTTAAATGTTTATCTTAACTTTTTTGCCTTTTTTCTTTTTTTAAAACATTTATCCTAAACTGACATTTGGACTGAGTTAAGTACAGTATCCAAATAATCTGTCTGAATTAGAAGAAGAAATCAACCAAATTATTTGCTGTAGACTTTAAAAGAAACAAGTTGATTGAGA
>NW_011904184.1:0-2602 GCF_000151845.1 Pteropus vampyrus | reverse complement strand
AAGTTCTAGGAGAACTTTTAAAGTTACTGAGTATACCAACAAGGAAAATAGCTTGGGGGTAGATGTAAGAGTAATTGGAATGTACCAAAAAGGTTTTAACATAAAAAGCCTTGATACTCCAGGTACATGTGGCAGCTTGTACTTTTTAAAGATGGCTGTACTAATATATAGCTTATCTTACATGTTTTTCTTACAAAAAGTGCTGACTTTTCTCTTTCAAGATGTACAAGTTACGTTTCCTCTCCTCTTGGGGTGGAACTTTGTAACTACATCAATTACTAGATTATGATGGAAGGGATGGTGTATGATTTCTAAGGCTAAGTCATATAAAACGTGGCAGCTTTCATCTTTGTCTCTGGGAATGCTTGCTCTTGGAGAAGTCAGACACCATAACAAAGGGACAATAAAAGTGCCTTATAGAGAGGCCCATGTGAAGAGAATCTGAGGCCTCCCAGCTTAGCCAGCATCCACCTGCCAGCCATGTGAATGAACCAGCTTGGAAGTGGATCCTCCTGCCCTCATTAAGCCTTCAGATAACTGCAACCCCAGCCAGCATATGACTGCAACTCCCTGAGAGTCAAGTGAGAATTGTCTTGTGGAGCCCTTCTCAAATTCCTCATAAACAGAAGCACTGAAGGAAACTAAGTAATTATTGTTATATGCCACTAAGTCCGGGGTAATTTGTTATGTAGCATTAGATAACCTATATGATACACTAGTAATGGAGGTCTGTACATGAATATAGGTAGCAAGCTGGGCAAGAGTAGGAGTGAAAATAGTATCCAATGAGAAATGTGAATGGTGGGTAAATTTTACTAATAATTGCAAATAGAATTTTTCAATATCCATATTTCAGGTTAATTTTCTCTATTAATTAATAAAACAGCATTATCTTAGTAGTCAAAATTTTCTCATGAATCTTACCTTGAAATCCCACTCATCCTCGTACAGTAAGTATTTCACATCAGGGGCCTCAAACTTTGTACGTGAGTCTTGTTCTTTATCTGTCTTCAGATGCTCATCACATCTGATGCTGTCCTCATTACTAAGATCTAAAGCACTGATCTCAATTGATGGGCTCATCATGTCTCTACTTGTTTCTTCTACAGGTTGCAATTTTGACTCTTCTGGGATGAATGAAAATTAATTAATTATATATAATTTTGGACAGATAAAAATAAAAATACTATACATAATTAGTACATTTTTAATTTGAAAGACCTTTGCGAATCTCCTGGAGGAGACAAATTCGAGAATTAGAAATGTAGAACCTATGTATTTAAGTGAGAGCGAGCCCCATTTTCAGAATTCTAAGTTGTATTTTCTTCTATTGGCTAATAAGTTACAGTAATTATGGGAACCTTTGCGTGTGTTGGTTTTTTTAGTTGGTTGGCTAAATTGGAAACCAAACCACGCCAATGAAGAAAACCTCTCTACCACTATCTATTTAATTCCTGTGAAACATGGTGACTTTGACTTGAATATAGAACTAGAGAAAGCAAATGGGTTAGGACAAGTGCTGCAAGAAGAGAAATATGAGGAGCTGGTGTGTATCTCTTCACTGACTAGCTCTTGGATGTAAGGTACCTGCCCATAATAGATGCCCAATAAGTGTTTGTTAAATTAAAAAGAAACCACCATCATTACAATAAAATAATACCTATATATATTTTTGGAACATCTAAAAGCACTTCTTCAGGTGGCACTTCCTGTCCAGCAGCTTTAGTAAGATATAGTCGCCTGAAAGAAGAAATAAGAAAAGCCATCTGTCAGCCAGCAAATACTGTGCTACTTGCTCATTAGTGTTTATCTTTCTGCCAGATCCTGGAGCCATATAGATGAAAATGAGACATAGTTTCTACTCTCGAGGAGTATAAGGCCCAGTGGGGTGGCAGACAGGTTTATAGTATTTTAGGGTGATAGTTTGTACAATGATGGGTAATAGTGTGGTGTGAGAAGTGCTGTGGGGCAGAGAGAAGAAGCTCCTGGATTAGCTTAAGAGGCAAGGGATGGTTTCCAGGAGTAGAAGAAAGCCGAGCTGAGTCTTAAAGAGCCAGGAGCTGTTTGCCAGGGAAGAGCACGGGGTGAAGGAAGGGCAACTCATGATAAGGGAATAAACACACCTAAAGTCCCAGAAATGAGAGTGAGCATGGCACCAGTCAGGTTGCTGTTGTAATAATCCAGGTGAGAAATGATAGTGGCCTGAACGGGATGGTTTTAAAATAAAGAGAAAAAGAGAAAGACAGTGAGCAGTAGAAATCCAGACGACATCTAGGTTCTGGATTTCACTGAATGGCATGTTTCAGCTACAAGCCCCATGAGTTGTGTTTGCTGTTGCAGCTCTGTGCACAAGTGTTTAATCTGCTGCCTTTTTGGATTCCCACTGAATTATCAATCAGAAAATATGATGCCTTGAAAGCTCCGTAGGGCATTTCCATTAAGTTTGCCTGAAGACAGCATGAAGCAATTGGACCCTTGTAGATATACAAACAACCCCCTATGCTTTTCATCCCAGCAAACAATCCCTGAATTGTGTGAATCCCTGGTTTACACACTGTCAGCTATTTAAAGAACACGAATAAAGTATTATTCAAAATGCTTA
>NW_011904183.1:0-1855 GCF_000151845.1 Pteropus vampyrus | reverse complement strand
CCGCACAGCTGAATGACATATCGCGTTAGGAGAGGGGACGTGTGATTTCAGCAGAACAAGTAGAAAAGGGAAAGAAAGACAAGGAGGCTCGGGTGCGCAGGAAGCGAGCTGGGGTTGCAGTGGCGCTGAGTCCACGGCAGGGAAGGTGGGTGAAGAGGCCACAGATGGACCACACAGGGGGACACACAGTGCCGGGACAGCCGGCTGGATTTGCGGGTTAGCAGGTCCCTTGTATCCTCTGAGAACGTGCCTCGGCGGAGCTATGAGGGACAAGTCACCAAGATGCGGGCGGGTCGTGAACACAGTCAAGGCGTTGACAGAGTGCACACCTCGTCCCGTTAGGTCGGTGCTGGATGCCAGAGCGGAGCGCGTAGCACGTCGGAAGGAGCGAGGCAGAGACGTCTGATTTTATTTATTGACTTGTTTCTAGCCTTAGAGAAGCTTCCGTCCACGTATGGACGGCAGGAAAAAAATTCCTGCGAAGTGGGAGTTAAAGATGCGGGAGGGAGCGGACGGCATAGCCAGAAGGCAGGAGAGGAGGCGGGACGTGGAATCCAACTGTGACACTGTCACTTCGTAGAGTCTCATTTGCTCCTTTTCAGTCCACCCATCACCCAGAGCCTCATCCACCACCCGCTGTTTAGGGCTGATTTCAAGCCCATCCTTTCAGTCTTGAATAACTGTCTTTAAGTGATTAAATACCATGTTTCCTTTGCTTGCGAGATGCTCGGACCTCCTTGTTAAACACTTCTGTTTTGATCCCATCATCCCGGATTCTGGGTCGATTCCTCCCCGATGACTCCCCACGCCTCCCGGCCCACACTGCCTCAGAGGTGCCCGTGGCACTCAAGGCTTTTGCGCCCACCGTTTCTCTGTAGAGATGGAATGATACGTTGCTCTGTCTTTAATTTCTCCGATTCTCATCTTCAATTCAAATCTCCTTACTGGAGAGGCTTTCCTTAGGTATATAAAGTGTCAACATGTGATGGCAATCTACGTAAAATTGCAATCCCATATCCCGGCTTGGCACTCATTAAACCCCTCCTCATAATACGTTGACCAAAAGATGAAACGTATGCTTATGTAAGGGCGGGATTTCGAGTTCTGTTCCCAAAGGCTGGAGCAGTGCCTCACACGAGGTAGGCGCTCAGAAATACTTGTTGTCCCGTGAATGACTTTTGTTGATTTACACTGCATGGCGTGCTGGTAGGCTCACAACTTCAAGAAGAAAATGACTTACAACCATCCATCTGCCCGCTCCAAGATTTCACCATAAGACATATATACTCTCCGACATTCAGAGACTTTCCATATCTTTTCCCTTACGGCAAAAGTGGGTCCATCCATGAGTGGGAATCATGCAGATCATGTACCAATCTGTTCTCACCTACCTGTTTTCATCATTCGTGTTGAAACCAGACTAACTCATTGCGTTTGAGCACTGATAATTATTAGATATCAAATAGTTAATATGCTTATTTAATGTTCCAAGTGTAATTGTTACGGGAATAATTGATATTTTTTATATTTGTTTTCTATGAAGAAAGAGGATGAAAGTTAGGAAAACTTATTTTTATCCATACCCCTGACTCCACTGAGTCGTTTCATGAAATACTTTTAGCTCTTGAAAGCTATTACGCTGCACATACAGGCAGGAACCTCTGCATTGACCGTACCTGTTGAAAAGCCACGAGAGGAGATTGAAATCTTTTAACATCGTTTGGGCCGCAGTATTGATCAGAACTAAGGAAAGATAACTGAGTCACTTTAGATTTGCACATTCAATCAGAAAGATCGTTTTTTAGTCTTAGAAAAGAGTATTTTACAATAAGGTCAATCATCGAGTATATATCCT
>NW_011904182.1:0-2027 GCF_000151845.1 Pteropus vampyrus | reverse complement strand
TATTCACTGCTAGTGCTGGAGCCCCAGGTACTGGTCGAGCATCAGTGGGAAGTTAGATGATTATGCTGTATGGACAAGGACCTGGTGGAATTAAGTTCCTAGGACGGCAGAGTCCATTTTGCAGGCCCTCAGAGGGAAGTGTTCAACAAAAAACTTAACTACCATGGCTGAAAGCCTTTTTAAAAGAAAGAGTTTATTGGGCCATTTTGCTAGCAAGAAAAGGATCAGGTCCTGGGGCATGAAGCCTAAACCAGCAGCAGTGGGGCTAGATGGGAAAGTCACCTTGTCCACCGTCCTTGAGTCGATGGGCTGCTTTATATATCAAGTAGGGAAGGGAAGAAAGATGCAAGTTGTGACAAGAAAAAAAAAATTCTGAGATGTTCTAAAATTACATTGGCCAGGAAAAGAGAGAGAGACAGAACAGTTAGCTTGCTAATCACTGTGGACCAGCTCTGACCAAAGACTGCTCACGTTCTTGTATATTTGTTGGAATTTAGGATCAATTTCCAGGTAGCTATTTCCATGATTATTCAAAAGAGAAAATAGCCAGGCACTATTGAACCCCAGGGGCCTCTGCTTCTTATTTGCACATGAGCTGCCCACAGCTAATCCACATGGTGGACACTTCTCTGGGACTCATCTGCACTTAGGCCAGGACTAGCCCCGCTTCACTTCCTCCCATTCCCTGGTCCCTGGTGTCTACAGCTCATGTAAATCCTTTCAGAATGGCTTACATCTTTCTCCCCCTACTTGATGTATAAAAATGCTTGCAAAACTGAAAAACGATGCACATTCTTTTCCCACCTAGCCAGGCTGCTGGTGGTTTAGAAGCCATGCCCCGAGACCAGTCTTCTTTTGCTAGCAATGGCCTAATAAACCCTTTCTTTTAAAAAGTTTTGCAGATGTGCAAGTTAAAACGTTTTGTTTAACAGCTGTTTTGAAAGAATTGACATTGACTATAGATAAAGGGGGTGGGAGAAGGTGAAGCTGGGCTAGGGTTAGTTCTAGGATAGGTGCCCAGTCGGTAGGAAGAAATGTTTGTTTTTCAGGATTAGTTGTGGGCAACAGTCTTGAAAATTCAAGCATATGCAGGATGCCATGGCTCCTGGGGTTTGGTGGCTGCCTGGCTATTCTCTTTTAGATAATCAAGGAAATAGCCACCTGGAAGTTAATTCAAAGTTCCACCTTATACTCTGGAATGTTAGCAGGCTTTTGTTGGTTTGCCTTGCAGTTGTTAACCCTTGATTAACCCTTTCTTGTCTCTTCCTTCCACCCTCTGGTCCGCTGTGATTTCATTTGGGACATCTCAGAATCTTCTCCTGGTCAGAGGAGAGCAGTGAGGACCAGAGTGGTCAGGGAGAGTCCCCAGGGGAGGGGCCAGAGTTGCGCACTGAAGAGCAAGTGAGGTGGGCAGTAGGGAGTTGGGGAGCCTTGTGGAGAAAGGCTGGGGGTGATCCTCCCCTGTCCCACCTTGCCTGACCAGCCCTGAGCACCCAGGAAAGCCTGACTACTAGAGCTCAGATTCAGGAGATTGCTAGGACCTCCAAATGTATAGACAGGGGAAACTGAGGCTCAGAAAGGCAGGGACTTGCCTGGGTATCACAGGCCATTTGAGCTCCTTCCTCTACTCCATAGTCCTCCAAATTTAGGAGCCAACTGCCCTAGGCTCAGGAAATCTTGAAACATGCAGCAAAACAAAATAGGCAAAAATCCATAGCACCAATTTAGTGTTTTGAGTTGCTTTTGTAATAAAAAATAAACCATTTAATGTTATTTAAAAAACGCAGGTGGAAATAAAAACTTTGGGGATTGAGTGGAACTTGAGAGATTGCTCCCATTACAAGCAGTTCACTCACTTACTGCCCTGGGTGACCAGGAGGCTCTTTGCACAGCCTTCTTCTGGCTTAGTCCTGGGGAGGCCAGGATTCTGCTCCAGAGCAGCAGAGGCTGCACACAGACACCCCCTGGTGGCTAGCTCTGGAAGAGGCTGTGTCTGAATTTCAGGGATGAGAAGAAA
The DNA here is from genome assembly GCF_000151845.1 of Pteropus vampyrus. NCBI lineage: Eukaryota > Metazoa > Chordata > Mammalia > Chiroptera > Pteropodidae > Pteropus > Pteropus vampyrus. The sequence goes on along the minus strand of NW_011904182.1, from coordinate 10 downwards.
GGAGGGTGAT
>NW_011904181.1:0-1741 GCF_000151845.1 Pteropus vampyrus | reverse complement strand
ATAGATAGGTAGTGACTTTACCACCAGTACTGAGAATAATGTCGAGAAGTAAGCCTATTGCAGTCTGTTTTTAAATCCTCTTTTAAAAGCTTATCTGTATATTTTTCACAGTTCTACATAATTAACATGCTTAGGAAGTATATGCAAAGGGCTACCATTCTAGAGACTGATGGTGGATCTTGGTCCCTGGAGGCATGGAAGAGAGGCAGCTTTCTTAAATTCTGCGACTGGCCATTGGCATATGGTGTGCGCTCTGCAGGTTAAAGTTTAAGTGCATTGCTCATGTACTAGATTCTTGTTAGATAGTCTAACTATTTGTTAGGTAGTACTTTTGAAGTACTTGTTCTTCTAGCTTTTATATAACTAATTTAATGACATTTACTACTTTCTCTCAGAACTTTGAATTTAGATAAAGGAAAACTGTGGAATTACAGTTTAAGGAACCTTTCAAATGATGTTTTTGGAGTGTTTCGAACTCCCTCATCTGACTTCTAGATCTGAAGCCAACAGGAAACCAACCAGTCCTTTTTGGAGGGAAACTTTGCCAAACAGCCACAAGAATAAAGAATTATTTTACCCTTATTCCAGACTTCAGACGTGAGATCATAGTGATGTTTCAGTGTCTTTCTGACTCACTGGTGTCGCCAGCTAAACGATTTCATGGTTTCTTTGTGAGCAGTTTATTTAATGTTAAACTATTACTGTACCTGTTAAAAGGAACCAAACTAAGAGCTAGAGAACCCCAATATTTTTTAACAATATTCTTGAAATGTAAAATGCTAACTTATAGTTTTGGTATCAGAATTAATCCCAAGGTATTAATTACTGCTAAAAATCAGTCTAATAGGGGTGGAATATGATATCTTAGAGTTGTAGATTAAAGAAAACATTGCTTCTTCAAAATTACAAAAGTGTGCAAAGCATTTAAAATTATATATAAGGGCTGAACACATCTGAGATAATTGAGATAGCTTCCATATAGAACTTCTTTAGAATACTCTTTGGAATTCGTTGTAAGTTGAAATTTACTAGGGTATTCTAATAAAGTAGACAGTGAAAGGAATATATGAGGAAGCTGTAAAGAGAAAACAAGCAGATTGACAAAAATTAAAAACATTTTGTTTCCTAAATTGTTTTTCGCTTTGTGCTCTAGAAAAACGGATACCATTAAAGGAACTGCTCCCAAAGCAGAGGAAGCAAGAATATTCTGAAAGATTAAAATTTACCAACAGACAAAGATACAATTTTGGTTGATACTGCAAAATAACCTTTAAAACAAATATTTATTTACCTTGGAACCAAGTATAAGAAAATGTAGAAACACAAAAACGTAGCATTGAACTGCTCTCCTATAGTACTCATTTCAGGACTGTTAAGTCTTAAATTGTTATGATTGATCGTACTCTTGTACTATATGCGTAAAAGTATTTGATATGATAATTTTCAACATTTCCTTGTTAAAGCACAATGTGCAGTATTTTGGGGATCTGCAGTCAAGGAAGAAAAGGGTTAATGAGAATTCATTGAACTGCTTATCTGTGGCTGAACCTCGACTTAATGTATGAGAGGCCCAAGACATGTTCATGGATATGAAGTAAAGAAGTTATAGTGTATTAAGAACTTTGTACGTTCATCTTTTTCTGTCTTTTCCGGAGGCATTGTTTCAATTTTTTCCTGCCCAAAACCCATTTTAATTATGCTTCGTCTATGATCCATTCCTTTCCTTTGCATATCCCTAAAT
>NW_011904180.1:0-2289 GCF_000151845.1 Pteropus vampyrus | reverse complement strand
TCCGTGATGGGCAGAGGGTCCATTACTATCCATCCTAACCATAGCCCTGCTCCAGAAAATGCCACATGGAGAATCGTTCTGAAAGGTATCATTCGTGTAGCTCCCTCAGGGACAGCCCAGTATATCTTGAAAGACATAGAATGATGTGATAAGAAACTTTCTTTTTTATTTTTGACTGTGGGGATAGTGGTTTGGAAGAACAGCAAGGTAGTGGTCACAAGTCATTGGAACAAGGATGAGGTTGTTGAATTTGGGTCTTAGAAACCAGCTGGCCCACAGGGTCCACTTTGAATTTACCCTCCTCCCCCCACTCCCAGCATCCTGCCGTGTAATCACTGTGGACAGGCCTAGCAGTAACTTGGTTTTGCCTCAGAGAGGTGGGATTTTTCAGACAGGATTCCGAACCCAAGTGATGGAGTAGAATGAGGACCGGAATCCTAATTGAAGAGCAGGTACTCATGTTTTCTGAAGCGAAATACTACATACAAGTTGCCTAACAGGTATGTCTTTGGAAAGTCACTTGTATTATTTGCACTGGGAGAGCTTGGCATTTAAAGGGATCCTATAGTGACTCTTTATTCGGAAATGGAAGTAAACCGTTTTGGCGACGAACCCCATTTGGTATACCAAGGAGTCTAAATTCTAGACATATCTGCACATTAATAGAATTCTTCTAAACATTTTTATAATAACTGATAATTCATCAAAACAAACAAACAAACAAACAATGAAGCACAGTTTGCTGTCGTGGGTGGTACATGGTGATCATGTGAAAATGGCTGCGAGCGACAAGTGGTGATGTATAGGTGGCCAGTCTACGTGCAGGAAAAGGAGAGGCAGACGGGAATGGACGTCCGAGGGCCGTCCCAGCAGCCCTGGGGGCAGGTCAGCAGTGAGGGTCGGGAGTGTCAGTTGACGCAGCAGAGCAGACTGATCCACTCCCTGCGGTGTACCTGTGGAAGTGTGGTCAGCCCTGTTTGCCTTTTGCTTCAGGACATGACAGCACTTTATTTGCATGTGTGAATTTTAATATTTTAATTTCCTCAGTATTCGCCACATATGTAATTTGTAGACATGTAATGAGATGGGCTAAGGATGGGCAGAGGGGTCCAGGAGGACCGACTGACTTATTTCATTCATTCATCTGTTCATACCTCTGATAAATATGTATTGGCTAAGATCCACTGTAGCCCTTGGGAGCTCACATCCAGTGGGAGAATAAAACACACAATCAGATTAGTGCAGTAGGATGTCAGAAAGACCCCAGTGGACATGCACGCGGTGAGAGGTAGTGTGGAAGAGAGCTCAGTTTACCCTGCAGAGGTTGGGGTTAAGGGCACGGGATCAGAGATGGCTTCGAGGAGGTCACACCTGAGCGGGGGCTTGAAGGTAGATGGTACTCTGGCTGGGCTCTCACGGGAGACGGATATTTCAGGCAGAGGGCGCTGAACGTGCAGCGACACCAACTCAAAACATTCTCATGCGTGTGGAGTATTTAAAAAGTTCATTATTGCTACATACATTTCAAGATGGGGTGAGAGGGAAGAAGAAGGTATAGCTAGAAAGGTAGGCGGGAATTTGGGTATGGAGACGTCATGGACCAGGTTAGGGTTTGGTCTAGAGGATGCCATCAGAGCACTTAAAGCTGGAGGAAGTAATCTTGGTTCTGTTTCTAGCTAGTTCTCTGAGCCTAGCTGAGGGTCCCTATTGCACCTCGGTGAAACGTCATTTCTTCGTAGGGTTAGTTAAATGTTTGTGTCAGTAAGTAATTATTTTTGAGTTTGGGGATTGTCCTAATTCGTTCCTTCATTAGATTATTCATTCATCTAATATTTCTTGAGGGCCTACATTGTGCTAGGGACTGTTCCAGAAACTGAAGAGAGAGCAGTGAACTTAAAGCCCTTTCCCCCTGGAGCCCAAATTCTAACTAGTACCACTAGCTCTTCATGGCTGGTCGCTGTTCGGCTACATAGAAGGTTTGAGAAGAACAGCATAGGCTTGTTTGTTGGGCTCTTACTGGATTTTAGCTCAGTCATTTTGGCTCTGTTCTCTGCGTGGCCACGAGAAGTCATTCCCTTATCTGTCGAATGGGTCTAATCGTGGCCATCTTTGCTGAAAACACCAGAAGAATGAATTCACATAGTACAGATGGGGGCCGAAGTAAAGAGAGGAGCCCCCCCGGAGAACACGAACTATCCCTTCTCTCTTCAGTCAGTGGCTTCCAAACATTTTTGGCCGTGGCTCCCACCAAGAACATTTTAGAACACAAACAGAAGTTTCACAAAATGC
>NW_011904179.1:0-1302 GCF_000151845.1 Pteropus vampyrus | reverse complement strand
TTTATCAAGTGATCAGAGTGTATTACCTATATTTATTTGTCCTTTGACAAAATCATGACCAACATTATAACAGGAGAGGATTCTAATCATGAGCCACATATACATTTGAGCTTGTTAACTCAAGGTATTACCTTCTCCAAAGTACTTTGAATCATAAACTTTAGAATTGTAGACTTAATATCTACACCCTCTTCGCCCTCCTAAATTAAATGTAAGGATTTTAAGAAAAGTATGTGGTAGAGAACTTTTCAGATATAGATTTTTTTTCTTAGCACAATAAAAATCGTAAGAACAGTTGTGTACACATACATTTGCATATATTACTAGACTTACCTTTTGATATATATGATTGAATAAAATATTTGGTAATTCTCTAACTAATCCAGTCCAAACATTAAGAGAAATCTATGTCTTAAATTAGAAGATTCATTTTCCTAATTCTCTACCCAGTATTTATGTTTTCTATGACAATCCTTATAATCAAGCCTCACTGTATTTTGTATTTTGTATTAATAAAAAGCATCAATTTACTGGGCTCCATGCAGATACTTTATAAACTATAATTTTAAAAAAAATTAAAATTAAAAAAAAAAAAAAAAAAAAAAATCATTCTCCTTTAACAGTCACACCTTGATTTTAATTTTTAAATTTCTCTCAACAAATTTGTGATGCAAGTATTCATATCTCATTTTTTAGATGAGTGAACTTTGATTCAGGGGGTTGCTCAATAAATTTCCCAAAGTCACATAGCTAGTTCATGGTGTAATTGAGATTTGAACTTGTTCAGCTCCAAAAACATTATTTAAATGACCATAAGAGAAGAACAAAATGTCATGGGGTATTCACAAGAGGAAGATGGATGTTTAGTTTAAAAGTAGAAAGCACTTTTGCAGGACCAGAGTGTGCAGGATGTATGTGACAACCACTAAAGAAGGAATGGAAGCATCTAGTCCAAGGGCCTTTTGCAGGGAATGTGTTTGGCTGAAGCATGGGCTGTGTATTAAGGTGCTATTTAGCCTGATTATAGAAGTTCTCAACACAAATAAGTTTATATGCCTAATTTGATAGCATGGTAATCTACCCAACTATTAAACATTTGTTCTGCACCAGGCAATTACTGTGTTTTTACTGATACGATGATAATCTAACGGGAATACTTTCTAACACTGATTGATTGACATGAGCCAAACTGTCATTACTCTTGGCTTTTTGCTATTCAGGCCACTATACTCATCAGAACCTATCATTAACTGAGGGACATTTAAAGACCTAAGTGTCCTCCCTCCCAAACTCTATCCCAGT
>NW_011904178.1:0-2517 GCF_000151845.1 Pteropus vampyrus | reverse complement strand
TAATCTATGATGTCCTTACAGACATAATCCTTAATTCACACACATACAAAATTTGCAAGCCTTTTAAAGCCCCCTGCTCCAATCTATAAGGCTGGTCATCTGTCACATCACCCCAAATTCAGTGTTCATTATCCCCCGAAAAACTCTCAGGAAAAATTTGATCTCTGAAGAGTGAAGATGACATCACAGATATTTTCAAGGGTATTAAGGTAGAACACAATTTTCTTTCATGAGCAAAAAAAATTTTAGTGGCAAATGAATAAATACTTTGATAAAAGTTATCTATATGAAGTAATTTTCAAATATTTTACAATTTGTAATAATTATATTTTGGAATATTTTATAAATTAAGTAATTTCTACTTTGTAATATTACTTTAAATTATATTTTATAAAATTGATCGTTTGTGCTATTTTATAGTCACATGCAAGTGACCAATTTTGACAGTACTGGAAAGTTCAGAATTTCCCTCAGCCTAAGGGTTGTTCAATAGAAGAGGCCAATATAAACATAATTATGCCTTATTACAGATAATGTCTACTTGGATGCTTTTTAAGAAGAAGTTTAGACATGCACCAATTAAAAAACAGAGACTTTTTTAGATCAAATAACAAGACCCATTGACATGTTGTCTACAAGAAATCCACTTAAAATATAAAGACATAAATAGATTAAAAGTAAATGGATACAGAAAGATATACCATGTTAAAAAGAATTAAAAGAAAGTGGAAGTAGCTGTCTTAATTTCAGACAGAGTGAACTTCAGCACAAGGAGTTACCAGGGAAAAAGAAGGGTATACATAATGATAAAGGGTCAAATCTCCAAGAAGAGAAAACAATTCTTAATGTGTATGCACTTAACAACAGCATCAAAGCGCCTAAGGCCCAGACTGATAGAACTGCAAAGATAGATGGATGAATCACCTATTATAGTTGAATCTATCAGAAATGGACAGATTTAGCAGGCAGAAAATCAGCAAGAACATAGTTGAACTCAACATTGTTGAGTTAATTAACTAACTATAACATTAATTAACTAAATATAACAGATATCTACAGACTACTTTATCCAGCAACAGAACACACATCCTTCTCAAGCTCACATGGAACATTCACCCAGGATGACCACATTCGGAGCCATAAAACACATTTTAACAAAATTAAAAGAAGAGATATCATATAAAGTTTGCCCTCTAACCACAATGGAACTAAATTAGAAATCAGTAAGAGAAAGATAGCTGGAAAATTAAAAAATACTTGGAAATTAAACACTTCTAAATAACATGTGGGCCAAAGAAGAAAGTCAAGAGAAATTTTAAAATATTTTAGATCAAATGAAAATGAAAACACAAATTATCAAAATTTGTGGGATGCACCGAAGGCAGCACTCAGTGGGAAATTTATAGTATTGAATGAATACTTTAGAAAAGAAGAAAGATCTAAAATCCATCATCTAAGATTTCAAATTAGGAAACTAAAAAAAGAAGAGCAAATTAAATCCAAAGTAAGGAGAAAAAAATAATAAATAAAAATTAGGGCAGAAATCATTGAAATTGAAAACAAATCAATAGAAAAAAAAATCACTGAAATTGAAAACTAGTTCTTTGAAAATAGATAAGCCTCTAGCCAGGCTAAGAAAAAGAGAAGGAAACAAATTATTAATATCAGAAAGGAAATAGGGGGCATAGCTACAGATCCCATGGACATTAAATGGATAATAAGACTACTATGAAAAATTGTATGCCCATAAACTTGATAACCTACATGAAGTGAACCAATTCCTTGAAAGACACAATCTGCCAAAATTCACCCAAGAAGAAACAGACAATCTAAATACGCCTATATTTACTAAATAATTTGAATCAATAATAACATTCTAAACAGAAAGAACCATGCTCAGATGGGTTTACTGGTGAATTCTACCAAACATTTAAGGAAGAAATCATATCAGTTCTCTACAATCTCTTCCAGAAGACAAGAGCAGAGGAAACGCTTCTTAATTCACTCTGAGGCCAGAGTTACCCTGATACCAAAACCAGACAAAGATATCACAAGAAAACTACAGACCAAAATCTCTCATGAATACAGATACGAAAATCCTCAATGAAATATTCGCAGATCAAATCCAAAAATGTTTAAAAAGAATTCTATACTATAGTCGATTGGGATTTATCTCAAGTATGTAAGGCTGGTTCAACATTTGAAAATCAATTAATGCAATCTATTACATCGCCAGGCTAAAAAAAAAAAAATCATATGGTCGTATCAATAGATGCAGAAACCCCCACTCCCAGCACACAGCAAGAAAACAACTGCCTATAGCCAGGAAGAAACTGTCACCCGAAACCGAATTTTCTGACACCTTGATCATGGACTTCTGTCCTTTTAGAGTTCTGGTCAAAATGGTGAAGTAGGTGAATGCTGTGCTTGCCTCATCCCATGACTACATCAACATAACATCTAAACTACAGAAAAAAACATCACTGAGAATCCGCTGAAGTCAAGCTGAACAGAAGT
>NW_011904177.1:0-2082 GCF_000151845.1 Pteropus vampyrus | reverse complement strand
CTGAAACACAAAGATAAAAATCTTAAAAAGAGCCAGAGGAAAATAAACATATTATATTGAAGAGAATAAGGATAATTGATTTGTCACCATAAATAATGCAAGTATTATGAAAATTGAACAATATCTTCAGAATACCGGAGTGAAAAATTATCAACCTGGAATTCTATATCCTGAGAAAATATCCTTCAAACCAGAAGGCAAAATAATGACATGCTAAGATATACAAATGCGAGAGACTTTGTAGCTCACGGATGCACATGGAAAAAAAATAAATTGTTAAAGAAAGTACTGTGGGCTGAAGGGAAGTGATACTGGATGAAAAGTTAGGTCTATAAGAATAGAAAGTTCCAGAAAAAAATAAATATGCAGGTAAATATAAAAGTCCATTTTTTTCTTTTTGCTTAATTTTTTGAAGACAACTGACGGTACGAGTAAAATAATATGTGACGACATTTATAATATATAATAGAAGCAAAACATATTAAAATAATAGCTTAGAGGATAGGACGGAGGTAATCGAAGTGACTTTTATAAGGCAGATGTTTTTTACATGGACTTTTAGATATTAATTGAAGATACACATGAGAAAGATGCGTGTTTCAGTCTCCAGAACAAAAAATAAATAAATAAAGTAAAAAGGCAGAGCTAACAAGCCAAAGGAGGGTATTCAAAGGAATAATGGTCAAGCTGTTTCTAAGTAATTAAACTGTACTCCAAAAAAGAAAATCTCAAGAATATTTACAGAAATATAAAAACATATAACAACCAAGAATATAAAATTTATAATATTCGGTATCCAATGAAAAATTACCAGGCATTCAAAAGAGGAAATACAGTACATAATACATAATGAAGAGAAAACTCAATCAAAATGGATCCAGAACTGACGCAAATGTCAGAATTAGCAGATCAGAACATTAAAATGGTTATTATAATTGTATTCTTCCAGATGTTCGAAAAATTAAGTAAAGGCATTAGAAATATAATTTCTTTAAATTAAAGGCATAAAGATATAAAAAGGCATAAAAAACTTATAGAGATGAAAGCTACAGTGTCTGAGATGAAAAATACGCTGAATGGGATTAAAGGCATATTAGATATTAAAGAAAGAAACATTAGTGTATTTGAAGATAGCAATAGAAATTATCCAAAATGGGGCATGGAGAGGAAAAAAATAACTTAGAAAGTAAAAAGTGCATCAGTTAGCTGTGGGACAATTTCCAGTGGCGTAATATATGTAATTGAAATACCTGAAGGAGTGATGGGACAGAAACAAATATTTAAAGACATAATGTCCACAAACTTTCCAAACTTAAGAAAGACTAAAAATCCAAAGATCCACAAAGCTCAATAAATCTGAAGAAAACTACACCAAAGCATATCATAATCAAATTACTCAGACCAGTAATAAGGAGAATATTAAAAAGCAGCAGAGAAAAAGACATATTACATGCAGAAGTTCAAAAATAAGAACGGCATCAGAGTTGCTTTTAAAAACAATGGGAAAACAATATATACAAAAAGACAATGGACCAACATCTTAAAGTACTCAAAGGAAACAACTTATTAATCTAGAATTGTATATCCAGCAAACATCTTTCAAAAACAAAGGCAAAATAAAGACTTTTTCAGACATGCAAAAGCTGAAAGAATTCTTCACCAGTAAAGAAATGCAGACCAAGACACGTTTAAGAAAAACTCCCTTCAAGCGGAAGGAAAATTTTACGAGATGGAAGTTTCGATCTGCACAAAGGGATGACGAGCACAAGGCAACTAAATGGCTACATATAAAAGGTGTCTTTAAATGATAATTTAGTCTTTAAACAAACAATGTAGAATGCCATAACTTATATGTAAGTAAAACATACAACAATAGCATAAAGACTGTGAGGGGAGAAAAGGAAGCATAGTATTATAAGGTTTTTATACTATATGTAATGTAGCATAATATCATTTAAAGGTAGATTGTGATAAGTAATAGATGTATACTATAAACCTTAAAGCAACCATTAAAATCACAAAACAGCTATGGTTAATAATCCAACAAAGATGATGAAATAGAATCATAAAAAAACACTCGAT
>NW_011904176.1:0-2036 GCF_000151845.1 Pteropus vampyrus | reverse complement strand
TATATATAACTGAAGCTTTCCCAGTATCAATACTATCCTTTTATCACTAAATGCATTATCTTGTAAGTAAAGTTCCCACTTTTATATATTAAATAAGAAAGGCATTTAAGCTGATTCAATGTACATTTTTATGGGTTTAAAATGATGTTATAAAAATTAACTTGTTTGAGTATGTTTTAGGATAAAATAACTAATTGCCCTCCTCCAATTAACTTCTACAAAAATATATCTTATATAAATCAGAATGCCACAAAAGTAAATCGTCTCTGATAAGCTAACCTAATACTGCTCTTCTAATATCTGACATAGTTCAAACTTAATACTGAATAAAAAACAAAAATAAATCTGTTCATAAGTGTTGGACATATAATAACTAGCAACTATGTATTTTATCAACTGAATAAGAATTTTCCATATTTAATACTCGAACAGAAAATCAGTAACAAAATTTTAAAGAAACTACCAGTTTTTAAAAGGCATACTTTTCCACAATTCTTTTCTAGAACTCATCATTCTTTTGAAGGCTATTTCTTTTGAAGGCTATTTCTGATTAAAATGGCATGGTCCGACTTTTAGAGACACTTCAGTGAGGACACTGAACTGTGATGCAAAATTGATAATTTTCCTGTAAAGACAAAAGTAATCTAGAACATCATAGTAATAAAATTCCCACTTTCTAATTCGTTTCTACTTGTGATCTGTTTCTGATTGTGGCTTTCTTACCATCGTGAGGCTGTATAACATAATGGCTTCCTCCAATATAGTCTGCAGAAATTCCTAGTTGAGAAGCGTCTGTCGTAGAACTGTCACCATCCATCTATGAGGAAAAACAGTTTTTCAGTACTCTTCAATAAAACTTGTCTAAAAAACAATAGATTCAGTGCTCATAAACTGTCACAGCATGAGTCAATTCCATTTTTCATAGCTTAAGCTTACTAAAAGAAAACATTCATATTTCTTGATTTGGAAAACTTTTGATAATTTGCCAACTATACAAGAGTCCCCTATCTATCCTCCACAAGGGGTAAGCAGAAGACCTACAGGGAAACAAAACAAGGAAATGAATCTAAAACACACACCTCTTTCTTTTCAACTGTGTAATCCTCAGATATAGTACAGGCAACCCTGACTTACAACTTAATGTATCCCTGGAATGACAAATGAAACCAAAATCAGCTTAGTGATCTCCTGGAAGTCACCTATATCCGTAATTTTTCACTCCCCTGCTAAACTCTGATATTCCCAGAAAAACCCTTTTGTTGCTGCTGCAAACTTTCTTTGTGGTCTCATGGAAGTTCCACAATAGACAACGTCTTGGTTCAAACTGTTGTTTGCCGTAAGAAGCATATGGATTCCTTATACAGTTTGTACCCATGCAACCCAAAAGTACACCCACAGTTTGAACAAGCCCGTCAACCTCTACTGCTTGCCAAAGGTTAGTTTTCTTTTCCCCTAACCCTTAAACTTTTGATTCTTTAAAGAAAACAGAAGAGGGGTCAAGGAGATTGGAGATCTGCATCTGAGGATAGGGCCACTGCAGCCATAGACAAGAGTGAGAATTAAAATGACCATCTGGAAAGATGCCTGCTTAATTAATTTTGCTCAAAACTATAAGAATTCTAAGAGGCAAAATCTGGAAAAAACTGACCATAACTTTTAAACTGGCTACATTCCATTTCATCAACATGACAAATCCTGGAAGTCTTTCTGCTTTGGAAACAATGCTCTTTAAAACAATAAGGGACTGGCTAGCTGTGGGCAGGAAAAATTTAAATGCCTTCTCTGAATAAACAGTGTAGCAAAAATTAAATGTAATTTATATATGCTTTTAGGCCACATGGAGAGACACTTGATCCTAAATGCTCATCAAGTCCCAGGACCCAGCACAAACTTAATGTTATTAAATGAAGTATTTGAGTCCTTGTGTGACACATGTCTCCTTTTCCATCTCTGTTGGATTTTTATCTAATACTAAAATACCAGGCTAGTTTCCAAGTCTTCAATAACAGGGCATTTCTTTGATGCATCTGTTGATC
>NW_011904175.1:0-1627 GCF_000151845.1 Pteropus vampyrus | reverse complement strand
CTAAATCTAGTACTCCTCTTCCCCCTTACATATTTATTAAACATTGTTAACCATCTTCCCCATGCTATACTCTATATCTCCATGTCTATTCTGCAACTGTCCATTTGTACCTCTTAATCCCTTTGCCTTTTTTTGTCCCCCCCAATCTTTCTCTCATCTAGTATCCCTCTAAATATTCTCTGTATCTATGAGTTTATTTCTGCTCTTGTTGTCATTGTTGTTAATTGTGTTCTTAAGATTCCACATGTATGTGAAATCATGCGATATTTGTCTTTCTCTATCCAACCCATTTTATTCAGCACAATACCCTTTTAGGTCCATCAAGGCAATATATTTTTCCATTCCCTTCCTTTTAGTCTGTGTGTGTCTTTTAATTTATAGTGAGTCTCTTGTAGGCAGCATATGTAGGAGTCTTGTTTTCTTATCCATACCACCACTCTATCTTTTGGTTGGAGTACTTAATTCTTTTTCATTTGAGGTACTCATTGATAGGAATGTAGTTATTATCGTTCTTTATTCCTGTTTTTGTTTGTTTGTTTGTTTGTTTGTTTTAATAAACTCCAACAGCACCTGGTATTCCTAGGCGGTCTGCCATCTAAGTACTAACCAGGCCCAACCCTACTTAGCTTCCGAGATCAGAGAAGATTTGGTGTATTCAGGGTGACATGACCGTAGTCTCTTTATTCCTGTTTTTGATACTTTTTTTTTTTTTTCCTTAAAGAAGTTCCTCCAACATTTCCTGTAATACTGGCTTGGTGATGATAAATTCCTTTAGCTTATTTTTGTCTGGAATGTTCTTTATCTGTCCTTCAACTCTAGATGATAGCTTTGCTGGATAAAGTATTCTTGATTGTAGATCCTGGGTTTTCATCACGTCAAATATTTTGTGCCACGTCCTTCTGTCCTGCATAGTTTCTTTTGAGAAATCAGGTGCCAGTCTTATGGGTGCGCCCTTGTAGGTAGCTAACTGCTTTACTCTTGCTGCTTTTAAGATTCTTTCTTCATATTTAACCTTTGGCATTTTAATTTTGATGTGTCTTGGTGTGGGCTTCTTTAGCTCTCTGATTTTTGGGACTCCCTGAGCTTCCTGGGGTTTTATGTCTATTTCCTTTACTAGGTTAGGGAAGTTTTCCATCATTATTTCTTCAAATAGCTCTTCAGTGTCTTGTTTTCCTTCCGGTACCCCTATGACATGGATATTTTTACCTTTAATAGTGTCCCATAGACTCCTTAAATTATTATAGTCTTGGCTTCTTTTTTCTTGCCATTCTGATTGAGTGTCCTTGGCTTTCCCATCACCTATATAGGTCACTTGGTCCTCTACTTTATTCACTTTGTTTATTCCATTTAATATACTTCTCATCTCAGATAATGTGTTTTTCATTTCTGACTGGTTCCCTTTTATAATTTCCACTTCCACTTTTATGTTTTTTATTTCTTTGTTAAAGTTCTCACTGAATTCATCTATACTTCCCATACGTTCATTGAGCATCTTTTTAACCAGTGTTTTGAACTCTGCATCTGTTAGATTACTTGACTCCATTATATCTGGATCTCTGTTCTGTTCTGTTCTCTCATACAGTTTCTGCTTCTTTGTCTTCTCATTTTGGCTGCCTTTCCGTGTCTG
>NW_011904174.1:0-1373 GCF_000151845.1 Pteropus vampyrus | reverse complement strand
GAGAGGGAAACGTAACGACGTGCAGGGCGCGGTGGCAGCAGCCAGCGAGGCCTCGGCTGCGGGGCGATTTGGGAGTCTGACGGTGTGCGTCGCGTGGTGTCAACGCCGTGGTTAGTTTCAGCTTCCCCACTGATGACACCGAATCGGGGGCCAGAGTTTCCGTGGTGTCAGGCAGTGTTCCTGTTCAGGCCGAGGTGTCACCTGACGGACACCCGGCGAGTCAGGCCCTGGGCAGAGGCACCACTGTAACCGTCGTCTGCACGCTCCCCAGGGCCCAGTGTAAATCACGCCGCAAGCCGTGTTTTCACGCGTCCTGGGCGACGTCGTCCCTTCCAGCTCCCGGGCCCTCGTTCCACCTCCCCTGGCTGCAGCGGTCAGGTGAGCAGCGCTTCGCATTGTTACCTGACGGCCGTGGCTTCCAGCCGGGGTGCAGTGACGTCGCAGCTGAGGTGGCACTGCGGTCACAGCGTCGCGGCTCCCTTCCCACGCTCTCTGCCTCACCGTCACCGCTCACGGCCGTGGCTGCTCGTCTGCACGGGTTCTGCCTTCCACAGGACGTACGCTTCCCCGTGGCCGCCTGGGCTGTCACCCGTGAGACACTGCATCACTGGAACCGGCGACGCTGCGCCCCGGTCCAGACCCGCAGGAACTCGGAGGCAGTAAACGTGGATCGTTTTAAGTTTTCTGTTTACTCATTTTGCAGCCACAGTTGGCTGGTGCCTCGTAGACAGAATTCTACTTCTGCACGAGGATAAGTCAGAGCTGTTGTCTGTCGAAGCCACAAAATGAGTCTTAAAATGTCAGAGAAGGAGATTCGCTGGACACCAAGGTCGGACCTCACAGGGCATCAGTTCTTTGCCGTGGTCACTGAGGTCCGCCTTGTGATCCTCGGCTGCGGGGGACCACAGGCTGGGTGTACTGGTGAGCCCCACAGCCATTCAACTCAGGGGAGCTCAGTTGGCTAAACGAACTCCCTAGAGAGCTGTATCTAAATCAGAGAGCTAATTTGTTAATTCACCCTGAGGAATAAAACTGCCAAGTGAGCCAGATGTATTATGTCTTTATAAGTTGAAGCTCTGATTTAGGCTCGGTTCAATGCCACCTTCTTTTCTCGTCTCTCCCCAGAAAAATTTCAAAGAAACACATACATACCTCGATATATATATACGTATAGATAGTTAGATGGAGATGGAGATGATGGATATGCAGACGCAGATGCAGATGCAGATACAGATCCATCTCACATTTCCACATTCACACAGACCTCTGTGAGCTCACGACACCACTGACTAGGCCACAGCTTGCTTCCACCACCAGCCATGGCCTGGTTAGATTTCTAGATCTGCTTAAACCTGCTCGGCCCCAGCAGACAT
>NW_011904173.1:0-1700 GCF_000151845.1 Pteropus vampyrus | reverse complement strand
TGGACCAGAAAGTCACAGTGGAACCAGGGGGCAGCCTGAGCCACTCTAAGCTGGCAGAGCCTGGGGGGGCCCAAGTATGGATCCGCCCAAAGATTCTGGGTCACAGGCCTGGAGCCATCGTCCACCTGCCTCTATGGAGAATCTCATTCTCTGCTCTGACCTCCCTGGCGCCACCTCGGACACGGGCCTGTTATTGGGTGGGAGGACAGGAGGCCTCCTCCAAGGGAGCTGTGGCCAGATACCTTCATCCATTTGCCCTGTAGAATGACATCAAAAGAGTCTCTTCCTGCAACCCTATCTGTGTGCCATTGTCCTTGACTTAAGCAGGTGCCCCAGGTTGGGGGTACACCCCCTTTGGCTCCCTACCTCCCAGTCCACACTGACCCTAAAGCTTTGTGCTTGTGTTTCAGGAGGAGGAGGAGGAGGCCCGGCTGGCCAGCATGCCTGCCTGGAGGCGGGACCTCCTGCGGAAGAAGCTAGAAGAGGAGAGGTGAGTTGGGAGTCCAAAAGATGCGGGGCCTGGCGGGGTATCTTGGTCATGTTTCTGAGATGGTAGCGCCAACTAATGCTGTCTCGTTTTCCTTCTAGGGAGCAGAAGCGGTGAGTGTGGGGCTGGGCCAGACCTGCCTCCCCTCCCTACACCCAGTCCCAGAGGCTTGTCCTTCCGTCCCTTCATCCAGCCCTGTCTTCAGTGCATCCCCTTGTCACACAGCCCTTAGCACAGCCTCTGTGCTCCCAACAGCATCTGGCCCCTCTCCCCCAGTAACTTAGCTTCTGTCCCCCAGAGTCTAGCTATAATAAACCACGTCCCCAGTTACCTAGCTCTCATCTCCCACTAACCTAGCCTTTCTCCTCTGCACGTAACCGAACCTCAGTATCCACACCTTGATCACCTTTCCCTCAAACTTAGTTTCTGCCCTCATTAATGTAGCCCAGTGCTGTCTGATAGAAATATAATGTGAGCCACATATGTAATGTTAACCTTTCTAGCAGCCAAGTTGAAAAAAATATATATAGGTGAACTTCATAGTATATAATATATAATCAAAATATATCAAAATTCAATTACGTATTTCAATAATTATTACTTCAATTGAAATTACATATTTCAGTATATAATAGAAAAAGTATTAATGAGACGTTTTCTACACTCTTTATTAACTCTGTCTCTGAGATACCATGTGCATCTTACACCTGCAATACGTTTCAATCCTGACATTTTAGACACTCAAAAGCCACATGTGCTGAGGAGCTACCTTGTCAGCAGTACAGATATAGTCCCCATGTTCTAATAACTTGTCCCTAATTACCCAGTCTCTGTCTTCCAATAATGTGGTCCCTTTGCCCTCCAGCAGCCCAACCCCAGTCCCCAGAAACTCAGGTCCTAGCCCCAATAATATCCCCTGCCCTCATAACCACCCCGCCTCTGCCACACTGTGACCCAGAACCTGTTTCCAGTAACACCAGGAGCCAGCAGTAACCCAGCCACAGCCTCTTGCTCTCCCAGTTCCTATGAGTGCCCCAATGACCCCAATCTGTCCCCAGCAATCCTGCTGCCTGCACGGCTCCTAACCCAGCCCCTCCCCAGTCACCTAGCCCTTCTGCCCATAGAACTCACTGCCCTGCCTACGAATTAAGCATCCCAGCCTCTGCCATTAGTAACCACTTGTGAGCCCCCACCATGCCTGGCCCACCCTCAT
>NW_011904172.1:0-2575 GCF_000151845.1 Pteropus vampyrus | reverse complement strand
TGCATAAAACATCTGCTTTCATTTCCAACCAAAACGGCAAAAGCTACATGCTCACTTGTCCTCTAGGATACAATGGGTTAGAATGCTATGGGAGGTTAGAACCAGAACAGGCTACTACGAAATAAACAAATTGTTCTTTGATTCCTGTTATATTAAGGAATTCAAAGCACCAGGTTAAGTGATGTTACCACACAAAGAATTCTACGTTGCTTGTTCCTATTTCTAATATGCTTATATTTTAAATGAGGAGATGAGACTTCAGGACATAAACATTCTCTATTACAAATACATGCATACACATATATGATAAAAGAATTGAATGAAAAACCATAAATTAAAAGATGAATAATCAGGAAATAATTAAAAAGGAAGTAGCACTTGCACTGAAACTTGGCAGATATGTAATAATGAGCTAGGAAAAGGAGGAGGACATTCAGAGAATGGAAAATAGGGTAAAAATAAAATTAACTACACATACATATGCACATATAAATCATTTAAGAGTCACTGAATAAATATTATCTTTCTAGAATATGATTTTAAAGGGGAAGTAATATATTATATGTATAGATAATGTTGCAAAAACAAGATAAGTCTAATTGTGAGTAGCTTTACAATGGCAGTTATCCCAAAGGCATAATCTGGAGTTTATCCCGCAGGCAATAGGGGGCCATTGAAGCTATTTCTGCAGAGTAATGGTCTGATGGAAGAGTATAAGAATAATTGGACTAGTTAGATAAAAGAAGCAGGGAATAATACATACCCAGAGGGGTATAAGAGACTAAAGTTTTAAGAATTAATGATATTGATATTGATAAATAAGGGGGAAGATATCAGAAATGTTTTAGGGAAAAAAATGGCACACTTGCTCTTTGTTTGGAACCAGACAATAGTGAAAGATGAGGAGTTAAAGATCTCAGATCATGGTGATTAGAATAATGTCATCCTTGAGGAAACCAAGCCGGACAGCTGGCCATAAACAGGGAGTGCTAGTGCCCTCAGGCTAACTGCAGTTCCAGCAGGAGCTTCCTCAGAGCAGCTCTGGAGAGGAAATTTCTGTTTCTGTACTCATTCCAGAATCTTCAGACTGTATGGTGACTCCAGGGAAATTTTTAATCTTCCTGCATTAGTAGTCCCAACCTGATGCTCTAGGGCAGTTTTAGAGAAGTTTTAGCCTCAGATGCAGGAAGTATGCTTTAGAATTATGTTCAAGCTTATGCCCTGTTGTAATATTTTGAGCGTCCTAAGATTCCTGGGGTTCTGAGAGGAAGGACAGAAATCATGGTGATGGAGCTGGAGGTGATGGTGATGGTGGTAGGTAATAGAAGGTGGACATCTCACTTTTCTCAAATTAATTTACAACTAAATCTGAGTTGAAGATTCAAAGTTTCCTTTCTGTCTTACCAGAAAAATTTCCAAAGTTCTAAATTACAGAAAGAAATATTCTGATCACATTAAACTGATTTGTAGCCAAATATTGTCTAATATAAAAACATTCAACATTGATATCAGTTATGTGAACAAAAAAAAAGATAAAATATATTAAATTTTGTTTGTTGTATGGCTTCAGAGAAGTATGTCTAAAAAATTGCAAGACAACATATAACAACACAGTGAGAAAGAGTCAGAGACATTAATCCACTAAAGAAAAACACTGCAGTGTAGTTTCAGATGCTGAATCAGGAACTTTCTTTCCTTGTAGTTATTCTTATGGTGCTAATATTTTCTGCTGTAAACTCAGGACGGGCCCTGCATATATCTGGATCCCTACCTCTCCTCACAGGCTTGTTTTAAGGACAGAATGAAAATAGGAACGTGAACTGCTTTAAAGAATGTAAAACCATATACAATCATGATCTCTTCTACAGAGAGAATGGTTATAGCTGTTCTGGTCACTGAATACCTGTAGTACTTTTGATCAGATTCGATCAGCGTTTAGTGAGAAAAAAAGAACTCGGGCTTGATAGTTCAAAAGAGGTTACTTAATATAGGAAACTAGTTGCTAAAGTCTTCAATGAGCTGAAAGGACAAAGTGGCGACTATGAGGCAAACCAGAGATTATCAGGAAGTATCTATCTGTATGTCCAACTCTATAGGAATAGAGGTGTGAAGAGAGGAGCTGGTGTTACAGAGCCTGGGACCTAGGACTATGAGGCGGTGGCTTGCCTAGAAGGAGGAAGATCTAAGAAAAAAAGGGGCTTTTGGTTGGGAGTTGGAACCCTGAGGAGATGTAACCAATGCTGGGGTGCTGCCTGAAGCAGACGAGTCCTAACTTCTTTATTTTTTCTGCCTGTGCCTCCTATTGGTGGAGACTGCATAGAAGCCTGTTGACGAGGGAGCTCTAGAAAAGTAGATTGAAGGGATCAGTTCACCACAAAACTGGGCAAACACAGATGGGTGAGGAATGGATCTGAGGGCAAATGATCAACAAAGACAAAAATAAAATAAATAACTTCAATGCTAAACAGAAGTTACCATCCAGTCTAAGAAACAAAAGCCTAAAATTAATAAAATTATACTAACCGTCCTTGGATAAGCAGATTAAAGGCCTTGCCTATGACCAAAACTTGTCAAT
>NW_011904171.1:0-2433 GCF_000151845.1 Pteropus vampyrus | reverse complement strand
GAGAACTTTGACCTCAAGGACTTCAGCCCCGAGACTGGAGGTCAGGACACATTTGTCTTCCAACCTGTTTCCCCATCTCTGTGTCTTTACATAATTCCCTGAGCCAGAGAGAATTTCTGGTACTTTCTCTTTTTGTCAGGCTTTCTTGGGGCTTTCTGTAAGTCACATCCTCCTTTTGCTCATCCCCCACATCCATATGGCTTGATCTAATAGCAATATATTAGTTATCCGTTTCTGAGTACAAAATGGCCAACATTTAGTGGGTTGAAACAAGAAATGTTTATTCTCTCCCAGTTTCAGTGGGTCAGGAATTGGGGAGCTGAGGCTGACATGAGGTGGAAGTCATCTGAGGACTTAACTGGGGCTTGAGCATTGGACTCTGCAAAAATCTCTTAGGTTGCTCAAAGGTTTTTTTTTTTTTTCTTTTTTTTCTTTTTCTAAACCTAGAAAGCTTGGATCTGGAGAGGTGTAATGGAAGTCAGATCAAAGAGATCTACATTCAAATTCTTGTTTTTTAACTTCTAAGTGATCTTGGGCAAGTCACCTAATCTCTCTACCTCAGTTTCATCTGTTAGGTGGGCATGATAAAATCTGTCTTTCGTGGTAGCTGTGACGATTGAGATATTGTGTAAGCACCGAACACAGTATGTGGCATGTAGGTTGGTGCCTATGGTATTTGGCAGGGGCAGTGCTGTCCAGCTGGTCACAGATCCATAAAGCCTCCACGTCTGCCTTTTTTGGCACATCTCACATGGGTGCCAAGCTCATACTCTCCATTTTTTTTAACTCAGTCTGACCCCTTACCTGGACCATCATATTCCCTACTTTCCTAACATCCTCTTTACTATTTATTGTCATTTCCATCCTTTGCAATCAGATTTGGTTTACACTGATGTCATCTCAGCTGTGACTCCGATCCCCTCAGAAGCTGGTCGGGCCCCAAATCTTGGTGACACCACCTTGGACTGCTTGGTTAATAGTCTCATGGCCATTCGCCACCTCCTCTAGATCTTCGTACCCCAACACTGCTCTCATGGGCTGCAAGTACTCAACCACACTAACCCAAGACTCCAAGTCAGGACAAGAATCAGACGCAAGCCCATTTCTTGGGCATATCTGGAGCTGTACGAATGCTGTTCATCTCCCTTTAAAACGTGGCCCTTATATCCTGGGATGCCACTCCAAGGATAAGGAATCTCCTTTCTGCTGGAGATCTGGTGTGTATATCAGTCAGGGTTTTGTTTTGTTTCAGAGAATCAGAACTTACAAGAGTCATATAGAATAAGGGATTACAATGACACGTATCACATAGGCACTGGTGGAGAAGTCTGTGAGAGGCTGTTGCCTTTGCATCTGGTATTGGACCTGCAGTCAAGTGGGGGAGCAATTGGGAAAGAAATCTGAATATGAAGCTGGCAGAGCAAAGACAAATCAGAACCCATAAGGACAAACAGAAACCCATGGCTGTCCTTTGCTGTCCCCAACCTCAATGATGCAAGTTACTTGCAGGAGGAGCTGGCACCCTTTGCATATAGCTGCACACACACCTGGTCTAGGACACTCAGAGAAATCAGAAGGGGATCTCCAGCAGGTGCCGGAGAAGCTGTGGGCCTGGGTGCTGTCCCACCCCAGCAAGGTGACATTGTGTATAAACTGATGCACCCTACCAGCTTTCAGAGCATAAAGTTGCTTCACTCTCCTTTTCAAATCTCATGGAAGTTTCTCTCATGCCCGCTCTAACCTAGGACCATACAGGGAAAGGAGTTCAGATGCCCCTAAGTTGATGTGGGACGAAAGCCATCACAGGTCATGGAATATTCATGCCGGAAAAGCGGTTGTCAACTGAGGACACATTCGAGGAGAGCTGAAGAAGCTTCCTGCCTCATCCAGAATAGTTTGATTCTCATTTCCTTTGTAGCAGTACTTTTGTTTTTTTACATATATGCAGCCCCCAATATCTAACGTTCTATCAGCAAAGCTTTGGTGCCTAAGGGCTGGTCTGCACTTACAACTAGGCTGTGGCGTTCTCCTATTGAAGACCAATAATTTTACAGAGTGCTAATATCAGTCAAGATGATTCTGTGACTGTGATGGATCAAGCCATGAGCAAGACCACTTTATATCTTGTCTATAAACAGACAAAAGCAAGGTCACCATACAAACCAAAGAATTACCAAATACCCACCTCTTCTAGTTAATACAAGTGACTATTGCTTCTTCACCAATTATGGCTTTAGCCTCGATCTATTCTTTCTTTTTTCCAGATAAGATTGTTAGCTGTTTATAAAATGCCCCCTGGTTGCTATGGTTGGGATGCTTCCTGAGATCCAATCCAGAACAAAATTCCGCTTCTTTGAAACCTCACCCAAACTACCTAATAGAAACCCAAATCATATAATAGTTTCTTTCTAATATTCTTTCAATGAGACACAC
>NW_011904170.1:0-2003 GCF_000151845.1 Pteropus vampyrus | reverse complement strand
CGACATTTCTTCCCTTAGAAATATGCATGAAATAGTCATTATTTTTATTTAGAGAGGGAAAAATACAGAAGTCAGCATCTTGTCTGACTCATCTCCCCTCATTTCTCTACATCACTCTCCTTGGCCTCAGCATTCCAACTCAGGCAAGCCACAGTCTCAGTTCTTCTTGTGACATCACCTAGAGTAAAATATGATTAATGGGCAAGAAGAACACTGTTTTGAAAGTAAAAATTTCTAGAAATTAGAATTTAGTAGAGAATAACTTAAAAACAAAGACAAAATGAAAGAAAGACCATTAGGCTAAGAGATATTAATGTTTCCATTTCTTTTTATCACATACCAATATAAGGTAGGCATTCATTCTTAGTGTCCTCTCCCCAGGTTTGCCTATTCTTTTTATAGTGTTTTACCTGCTTCTTATTCCCTTTTTCATCCAGAGGTTATGCAAATTGTTTCTCAATGTGTATATTCTTGCTCTTATTTTCATGTATGGTTTTCCTTATATTCCGTCTATTCTCCTATACATAGAGGCCTTTCACACTGAGAATTTAAAAGTTGTCTGATCTGTCTCTGTTTTAGTTAGAAAACCTCTTTGACCACTTCCTTGAAACTTTTACCATCATAGAATGTCTCTTTATTATTGGACAAGAGCCTCAATTTTCTTTTCCTATTCTTTATTCAATCATTTCAATTCAGACGATCTTTTGAGTTTATTTTTCTTTTACTGTGCTTAATCATTAAAATGGAAAATCAAATATATCTGCCTTGATGCATGGGTACAATATATTCATTTGACATTAATTATATTGTGTATGTCAATAAATACATATTATGCTCAGTATGCTTCTTTGAGCTGTCTTCTTTAAAACAGTAATTATAAAATGATCTTTAAATGAAGCATAGTCATTTTAAGTATACAAAATGTGGAGAAAAACAAAAGGGAGAGTCATTTGTCTATTGACTGCCTCCTGTGGAATGAGATAGATGTTCGTTCTGATTTTTCAAGTACTCCTATTTTCAGTTTGTATTCCCAGTAGTAGGGATGGTACAGGCATGCTCATCACTAATCACCAAATAAATTACATTAAACAAATATTTACTGAGTGCTTTATATGTGAATGAGAGAAAATAATACGATGGGATTTGTTTAGATAGGAGGTATTTGTTTCATTCTTAATCTGACTAGGTCAGATCACATCATGGGGTTATCATAAAAGCACCTAGGTGAGGTTTTTGTAATTGGGAGATTCAGCATTATAAAGATGTGAGCACTTTCTCAAGCTGATCTACAGATTTAATTCGATCCTAGTCAAAATTGTAAGCAAAAACAGCAAAAAATGTGGGGTTTTTTGGTGGAAATTGATAAGCTGGTTTTAAATTTTATATGGATAGCAAAGATTAAAAGAACAGTCAAGAAAATCTTAAAGAAGAATCAAGTAGGAATATTTATATAAATAGCTATCAAGATTATACTAAAATTATGACAATTAAGACAGTCTAGTATTGATGAATGGATACATAAACAGACAAATGAGATGTAATTGAAGCAAATGTAAAAGTATAGAGCCCTAATTTCTGAAAAAGCTCAATCCAATGGAAGAGTTTTTTATTTATTTACCAGGGTCTATTTGGATAAGAATATTTTTAAAAAAAAAATTGTTGAACCCTAAATCATACTACACCAAAAAAAAAAAGTAATTTAATATTGATTGTAGATCTAGACGTGAAAGCCAAAATACAGTAGCCATCATCAGTTCTCCACACTCCTTACACACTCTCAGGACAGTGTAAAGATAGTCAGATAATTATGCCTATGCATCAAATAAAGGTGAGGGGGAGGTCATAAATGACAGAGGGGAACCAACCCCAAAATTATCAGTCTGGGAGTTTACATAGACTACACAATGTCCCTTGTACCCCAAGAAAAGAAGAAAAACCTTTACTTTGTAATATTTTACAATTAATTGAAATATAAGGGAAGAGTTCAACCCAACAGTAAATGC
>NW_011904169.1:0-2089 GCF_000151845.1 Pteropus vampyrus | reverse complement strand
AAATCTTGCCATGTGAAAAAGCTGAAAAGCCCAGAGCTGCGCATTGTGGAAGAAAAGATGACATAGGGGCAATGAGAGCTGTTTGTCAGTATCTGAAGAGTGAATATGAGGAAGACTTGCTATTCGTGGTCAGTGAAACCAGAACTAGAAAGATACCCCAAAAAAAAAAAAAAAATTCCCATAACATTTTAAAGGTCACAACAATGAAGGGAGAGAGAAATAAATTACTACCATTTATTGAGCACCTCCTAAGAGCCAGGGTCTATATGAGGCATTTTGAGTGTTTTTGTCACCATGTTTCCGAAAGTTTATACGATGAGAGAACAGAAAGTCAAAGAAGTTATGGAACTTCTCTGAGATGCCAGAGCTGGTAAAGAAATAAGGAAGAGCTTGTATTTGAACTTCCTCTACTTCACACTGACCCCATTATGGTAAGTAATCAAGCAGAGTCTGTGTGACCTCACGTTGAGGATATTGAAGAGGAATTCCTCCCTGGTCCTAAGCTTGCGCCAGCTGTCCTCTGAGGTCCCTTACAGTTCTAAAGCTGTGAGCACAGTCCTGGTGGCCTGAGGAAGTGTGGCTGGAGTGCTGAGGGCTGGAGAGAAGAAGCAGGAGGAATGCTTTATGGGCACGTCATCTGTTCAGCAGAATGAAGCGAATGACAAATGGGCCTCCCCTGGGACTCATTTCCTCTAACTGTACCCAACGATAAAATGCTTCACAAAGAAACCCGACAATTTAGTTGTTAATTCAAAACATCCTTCTCCAAGCTGCCTGTAACTACAACCTAATTGTTGCAAGTTGGTGGTTTATATAAAAAATTTAAAAAAGAAAGTAAAATCACATTAAATACAAATGTGCATTTCTCCTGCAATTACGCTGTTCTTATGTTCATTTTACTCTGCACTCTTCAGTGTTACCATCAATGTTCTTAATCGACACACTAAACATTTGTTTCTATAAAAAGTCTAATCTGATTTCAAGAATTTAAAGGTTTTCCACTCACTGTTGTGAGAGTCAACTCAATGGAGGAAACAATCTGGACCCTGGAGCATAGGACCTGACTTTAGGCTGGGTACTCAGCGGTAGCTAGCAGGCTGTTTAACTTAGGCAACTTCTTTACCTTCTCTGAACTTTAGTTTCTTCATCGATAGAATTCGAAGGGTCATGAAACCAACACTTCACTCAAGATGGTGCACATACCAATCTCTCCCCTGAATTTCCTTATGCCCCTTTGTAACCCTTAGAAACCAGGTTAAATTTTTACTTCCTACTCTTTAAGCTTATTTGGTGAGACCATTTTCCCTTCTGTCCCTGGATGAAAACTTGGGCTATCCTTTGAATTTCCTGGATACTTTTAGGGAATAAAAATAAAAATTTACCAGTCACTTAAAGTCTCAAAACATATTATCAATTTATAAATTAAATTGTCCAATCTCACATAATAGTGAAAATTTCAATCTAGTTTTATAGTTCTGATTTTTCTCCTTCTCCCACCTTGGGTCTGCTGCAGAGAGGAAGGCTGCAATGAGATGATGCCTATGAGTGGCCACTTTTTCTTTCCTCAGTCAGTGCTTTTACTCTTCTTTTCCCCTCTCGTTTGCATACTGCCAGGGCTAGAGCACAAGGATCCAGAAGAGGGAATGGAAGCACGAGAGATCTCACATGAGTGGTCCTGTTCAGTGAAGGCACACCATTGGGTTCTCCTGAGAACCTACCCCACCCTCATCTGCAGCCCCTTTGATGATGATGCTCCCTTCCAGCTAGTGTTTACTCCTTTTGTAACCTCCGGACACTTGGTGGTGACTCTAGTTTGTTTCTCTCTTCATCCCTCAGGTCCTCTTGCATAAGACCTAAGATGACCCCATATAAGGTCTTTTTCACATGGGCCCAAGTGTGGTTCAGCTTCTTTACCTCTTCAAATCTAAACATGTTATCCCAATTGTAGCTCTCTCTTCTTTGCTCTTCCACGTGAGCAGCCAGCTGACCGTAATATCTGCCCTATAGATTTATTAGACATGGCCACACCACTAAAGACCCTCCACCCCATGTCCAGAGAAGACACATTAAGGTTCTCTAGTTATCTTTG
>NW_011904168.1:0-1341 GCF_000151845.1 Pteropus vampyrus | reverse complement strand
GAGTGATTTTGGGCAGAGACCTGTTGGAGGAGAATGAGCCTGCCTTAGAAAAGAGACTGTACAGAGGGAGCAGTGAGGGCAAGGCCCGGGTGAAGGAGAAGGTTCACTGCATGCGGTAACTAAAAACATGATCAGTGTGGATGCAGAGTAGTGAGGGGGAGGAAGGGAGGGGGTCAAATTGTCACTGAAGTCAGACCTTCCTGTAAATCCAGATAAGGAATTGTGCTTTCATTCTAGTACAAAAGGAAGTCATTGGAAGGCTTTAACCAGAAGAAAAGAGCCGATTTACCTTTTAAAAAGAAGAGATTATGGTCTGAAGATGAAGATTGAATTAAATTGACATTCCGCCTATTCCTAAATCTTCAAGATTTAAAACTGGTCTTAAAAATGATCTTGGTTTATACTAAATGTCTGTTGAAAATTGTTTTGCTGGGACCTATTCTTCCCTATCACTGACTAGAATTTCAGTTTGCATCTACAGCCATGTTATTCTGCCAGTTTCAGCCCCTGGGAACTGCAGAAATTCGCTGGTAAACCATTTCTGGCCTGATGAGGGCAACATTTGATCAATTCATTCAATGGGATCAGAATAATTATAAGAATAGAATAGTATATATGAAACAATACTGATATTTTTAAATTTAAAATTTTAAGGCAATACTCTTGAAGTTTGTCTTTAATTTAGGTATTTTGCTTTATAAAAATGTAGATATTTGCATGTATTTAATTTGTTTAAAAAATCATACACATACCCATAGTTTATAGCAAAACAAAAAAACAAACAAAACCACGTATACACTCACAGACAAGATTTAGAAAAAAATTAAGTCCTAGCAAATATTTGTTTTTATACTTAAGCTATTTGCCATCCCAGTGATGACAATAATATCATGCACATCTGTGACTGTCATCTCTTTTCCTATTATCACATTTCAAGTCATAAAAAAGAAAATTTTCCATTTTGATAGTGATTTCAATTCTACAGTTTATTTTACATCACATACATTTTCATACTTGAGACTTTCAGATTATTCTACTAGCTACAGGATAATTTAATACAGCTCTATTAAAAACTAAACTAAACAAAACTAAAAAAAAATATTCTCAGTACAGATAGACCTAATCAAATTGATTAAGTAAGGTAGAACTCTTCTCACCTCTGATGGTGCTGTTTTCCACAACCACCTCTTGTATATTTTGCTAGTTTAAACCAGTGGTTTTTGAGATGTTAGTTTACAATGTCTTAAGGGGTTTTTCTTCTAACAGTTACTGAAAATTTCATGGAGGTCTTTTGAAGGCCCAAAAACTACTGACTCTACAGAATGAATTTTTAATGGAGGA
>NW_011904167.1:0-1979 GCF_000151845.1 Pteropus vampyrus | reverse complement strand
TGAGTGGCGGGGGTGAGATTTAAATGTAGGTTTGCTTGAATTGAAATGCTGTATCTCTTGCTATGTTTATACCACATTGCTTTAGGAACTGAGTTAACAAATGTTGAATTTTAGAGGCTGACAAGGACATCCAGGTGGAGAGGCACAGTGGAAAACATGTCTGGGGTCCAGAAGGGATCTTAGGCTGGAGTTATAAATTTTGGAGGCAGAGGAAAAACATATAGAAGTTGAGCCTTTTGATTAAGATAAAATTCCACCAAAAGTATTGTTTGATAAAGAGGAATATGTGAAGGAGAGCATTCTGAAAAAGTGGGAAAAAAAAATGCCTGGAGTTATCAACAGAATTAGGAGTTCGGGGTGTGTGTGTGTGTGTGTGTGTGTGTGTGTGTGTATAATGTGTGTGTGTGTGTATATAATTTAATTGAAAGTTTTTCTTTGGAATTTTACATATTTTCAAAGAAAGATCATTCTTTTCATAATTATGTTTATTAGCCTCCTAGTATAGGAGCGATTCTGTTTTGTAATTGCTATGCCTTCTGTGTTTGACAGCAGCTTTGATCTTGAGTTTGGATTGACAATTAAATTCAAAAGACACTGCCAGCTTCATCCAGCATTGTTTAACTTTAGGAAAGTCTACAGGATACAACAGCAGCATGAATGGACCAGCGGAGTAAAGGTTTCATGACTCCCAAGCATAGCTTCTGAGGTCCCCTCACTCTGCGCTTGGAATGCAATGAAAGTGAGTGGGTGTAGACAACCTCAGCTTAGGGAAGCCACAAGCTCTGGGTCCCTTTAGCTTTTATGACTAGCAAGTCATGTAGACCCCTCAAAATAATTCTAACTCTCATTCTCTAGTGCAGCCGATTCTCACTGAAATAAGTTATTCTTTGATAAATAACCTTGACAATAAGGTAAAGGATCTTGGTCCACTACCTAGTCCTTGGCTAGATTCTCATTTATCTGGATCTGGTATAAGCATACTTCTAAAATTTCTTCCATTAGTGTTATAGGAGAATTTGCAGGATCATGTCTCCAGGTATCTCTGAGACTATAGAAAATGCCACTTCATTCCAGTGATAGAGATAAAAATCAAGGGCAATCTATAAATATTTATTATATCAACTGTGTAACCTACTTATAAAATAATCGTTAGTGCATTTAGAATGATCAATGACCAAATACAAGTGACCCCCTTCGCTGCAAAAAAATCCCCACACAACCAAACCTACAAAACCCAAAACAAAACTGAAAACAAAAATTCAAGCTCATTTAAATAAAAAACAGAAATAATCGATTAAAAATCTAAAAGCAGGATAAGCTTCTGATACAGGTTGATCCAGGGTCTCAAGATCTCAAATGATACATTAGTTCTTTCTCTCCCTCTCTCCATTTCTCTGCTTTCTGATTTACTGGCTTCATAATTAGGCCCAGCATGGTTGTCCCTGTAAACTCAAGGCTCAATTTCTCCAATCTTCAAATCCAGCTTAGTGGCCTCTAGGGGATTCTAATACTGTGTCCATATTAACACTGTTCATATATTTTCTCCTTCCTCTGAAAGCTAATCGCCAAGCACAAATGTTTTAAAAATGTTTTAAAAATGAAAAAGAGAAAGATCACATATGATTTTCATTTTATCAGAATACAAGACGTCATATCTACTCATTGGAAATTCATATTCTTTTAACCAGATTTGGAAGAAATTTATGAGGAATCATGAAAGTCCTGGTAATAGGTCTGCCTTTTTCCTCTGCAATGCCACACTTACCAGGTCAGGGACAATAAAGCCAATGAGGTGACTGAGATGACTTCCACCGTGAGGTTTTGTTAGTTATGATTATCGCTAATATCGCTTCTTAAAGTAAGTGTCAGAATAATAAAGATCTCTCCTTTGCACTTTGAAAGTAACTTTGGCAATATTCTCATTTAGTTGTAATTGGAGATAGTTTTCAGAAGGGGAGTCAATTAGTGAGTCCTTTCCA
>NW_011904166.1:0-1837 GCF_000151845.1 Pteropus vampyrus | reverse complement strand
CCATAGAGACTTCAAAGATTTTGTTTGGAAAACCATTGCACTTGGTCCTATGGTCTTCATAAGCAGTATAAACCGTCAATATCACAGAGAAACCTTAACATGAAGTAGCTAATGCATGTAAATCCCAGTTCTGCTCTCTCTCAACACAGGTAGGTGAGCATATGTATTTCTGTACTGGAGACAGAGAAATGAATAAGGAGGAAAAAAAAAAACCCTCAATCTACAATGAGCACCTACTATGTGCCCAGCTCTTATTTCATTTGATCACTGCAACAAGACTGTGAAGCAGATATTTGTGCCTATTTTACAAATGAAAACAGGATAAAGATCAGAAAGTTAAGGAAGGTTAGCAGTACCCTGTTGTAGGTTGAATATTGGCCCACAAAATAATCAGGTTCTAGTCCCAGGAACCTATGTCAACTTATCTGGAAAAAGCTTCTTTGCATATGTGATTAAGTTAAGCATCTTGAGATGGTGAGATAAACCTGACTTTATCCAGGTGGACCCTAAACGTGCATATTAGCATTCTTATAAAAGAAGGGCAAAGAGAGATTATTCCACATGCAGAAGAGGAGAAGGTGGGGGCAGAAATCGGAAAGATGCAGCCACAAACCAAGAAATCTCAGAAGCCATCAGAAGCTGTCAGAGACAAGGAACTTATTCTCTCTTAGTCTCCAAAGGGAGTACAGTACTGTTAACACCTGATTTCAGCCCAATAAAATGAATTTCAGACTTCTGGCCTCCAGAACTGTGAGTCTATATTTCTATTCCTTTAAGCCACTGTTTGTGGTATTTTGTTAAAGCAGCCATATAAAACTAACACATACATCTAAGCAATAATTATTAGTGCTTCACTATGTGATGAGTTCCAATAAAATATATATACATATAATGCAACAAGCCTAAGAAGTGAGCAGTGTTATAATTCACATTTTACAGCAGGGGAAACTGAGGCACAAAAGAGTGAATAACTTGCCCAGCTAGTGAGTTAGTTCTATCAACTATACCAGTTTGCTCAAAACTGTTCCAGTTTTAGCACTGAATGTTCTGTATTTCAGGAAACTTTTCATCCCAGAGAAACCTGGAAGATGATCACCCTATACAGAAATTTGAATCCAAGCAGCATGATGTACATATGGTATTCTTAAACCACTCCAGCCTGTGCCTTCCATTTCAATCATTGTCATTTGTGTAGTGAGGCATGACATGGTTTGAATCAGCTATGACCGGTCCAAAGTTTATGCTTTGTTGTCTTATAGCACACCAAACCTCTGACCTCCACCCCAGGTATTTGGCAAAAGCTTCACTTTGCATCCAAAGAATGGAAGCTACCTACCTCCTCCTACCTCTCCCCCACCCCGCCCACCTCCTAAAGAATGTGGCAGCAGGATGCCCCACCCCTTGTCAGAACCGCTTCTCAAAGTAGGAGGTCTTCATTTGCCCAGAATGTTCCAGGGAATAAGAGTAAAATTCATGTTTCCCCATGGGCTTCTGTCCTTAAATAACACTTGGCAGTCACTAAAGTCTCTAAGTGAAGGGACAGAAGTGACAGGTTAGCTAAGTTACCTGTCTGTGACACTGTGACTCGGCCTCAGTACTTTATTTAAGATAAGGTCAATCGACAACATCTGAATGCTCTTTATACACTATGGATTTTTTCTAAAAAAAAAAAAAAAAAAAGACCTTCTAATTCTATTGATATCTATTTTCTGATGGCTATTGTTCTGGTTAAAAGTCCTATGCCACAGCTAAAGCCATCTTTAAGTACTTTGCCAATCATATTAGAAGAATAATTTCAGACATTCTCTTACATTTCCTTAACCTCCCTGAACTAAAA
>NW_011904165.1:0-2385 GCF_000151845.1 Pteropus vampyrus | reverse complement strand
TGGAAAAGAATAAAAGTATCAGAATATTATTTCAGTGCATGATATTTTATAAATGTTATCATTTCAGCATTGCTTTACTTTTTAGGCAACACTTTCTTGGGTAGGGGAAAGAAGACCAGTTGAATTTTATATACCTTGGAAGACCGGTTGAATTTTATATACCTTGGTGGAACATCTGTTGCGTGCAAGGCATTGTGCTAAGTGTTGTGGAAGATACAAAAAGACTAAAACATAAACAGTTCCTACTCCCTCCCGCCCCCCCACCCGTATATGAACAATTTCACCCACAAGCATTTATATTCTAGTAGAAATATGCATAAATAAATCTCAATACCAGAGGCCAAGGACATAATACAGGGTCCCACACAAAACAGGACAAACCCCGAACTGCCTGGATTAAAAATAATGGAAAAGAGATTCTAATGCTAAAGATGTGTATTCCAGCTGGTGGGAGGTGTAATAGAACAGATTGAACCACAGAATCTACCCGAGTATTATATAACTGGACAATAGCACAAAGCCCTAAGTGCCTGAGAGGGACTTTGAATAGCTCAGTTAGTCTTTTCAGTTTGAATAAATAGTATTAGGCAGAAGCTTCTTAGGCCTTGGAAGAGTGTGGGAGGGAAGAGGAGGATATATATTATGAATATCTTATCCCTGAGCTTTAAAATGAGAACAATGGGCTTCTTATCCAAACTGAATTGAGGCAACCAATCTATTTCAAATAGCCAAGAAACTGCATAACTTAAACCTGGACATCTAAATGCCACAGAGAGTTTCTATAGATGGAATCACTTTACCAAATAATATACTGTCATTGCTTCATTTTTAAAAGTTTCTTTAAACAAAATTAATGAAAGTTCATGAAGTTAAAGTTCATGTCATCTTTCTGGTTTAGAGACATGCCCTACTGAAAATTCCAAGCAGGACTCAAGTCTGCCTTCGAGATGACATTAGAGGAGTAAATAAATGCTAGTTGAGTTCCTTATTTGTTTACTTCATAAACATTCTTAGTTCCCAACTCATCATAGTTATAGAATTCTTAAAGTTTAAAATGTTTTTTAAAAATCATCTAAGAATAATCTCTCACCCACTTCAGTAATGCCTTCTCCTAAAGCATCTCTCATAGATGGTTATCACCTCTTGAGCAAGTTTGGTAGTTTTAGTGATTCAAACGTTATTTTTTTAGGTTGAGACAAAATCCAGTACCTTACAGCTTCTACCCTTTAATCCCATTACTGATCTTTAGACAGAGCAAATTTGCCTTCCCCATCTGTAGATGATCATCAAATGTTTAAATATACCTTGTCTTCCCTTAGTTTTTTCTTTGAGCCAATCATATTCATGTCCTTCAGCAATTCTTTGGCATCTTTTCCAGAGAGGAAGTCTTAGGAATAATCTTCCTCTACTTTATTTATTTTTTTTTTTAATTTCATTACCACTGAAATTACCACATCTCCCCAGTCCCCCAACACACTTCTTTTGGACCTTTTCCACATTTCCCTTCCCATAACCTGTTGCAGGGTGACATGGGAGGCAGAAACAAGTGTTGGGATTTGGATGAACAGATAGACTCATAGAGTTTTAAATATTTGAGAGGGACTCAGAAAGGTAAGCTGTTTGCTTGCAGAGAAGTTTGCTCTGCATACCACTATTGTGTGCAAGTTTCTTACTAGTCAACTTCTGAATGGGCAGGAAAATTTGGTGTTTCATTTTCTTAGCATTTAGTAGTGAATTGGCATAAAACAAATGGTCTATCATGTTCTTTGTGGCCATGTATGTGTACCTTGGACCTACATCTACTCTTTATGGTTCAAAGTAGGAAAAGATATTTCCAAATGAGACCAAAAATTTCTCATAGAAAGATGTTTTATTTGGGGCCTAATTTATCTAAGTTCATGATTGTGTTCATTCACTGCACAGGGCATTTTCTCATTTGTCTATTGTTTTCTTTTTTTTTTTTTTTTGAATCTTTATTGCACAAGATTTGAAGTGCAAATACCAATTATATTCCAGAAATGGCCATTTAGTTGGTTTTGAAGGAACCTGAACTTTGACTTGGATTGTTTTGACAATCAAAACTGCATTTCTCTGTGAGTTTCAAATTATAGAAGGGTTATTTAGGAAATAAATAAGTAATAAGAATGGCCTGAAAATCTAATTTTAAGGGAGAGGACTTAAAAAAAAGTGAGTGTGTATTCCAAACAGCTAGGAAAACTAATCTATGTATGAGGGTAGTGTAGGAGTGACACAAAAGATGTGGCATAGAGTGTAAGTTCATGTGAGGAGCGTGAATCAGGAGGTGATGCATGAGAGACCATGTCTTAGATGACCATCCCTTACAAAAATTTCTGAGATTGACAGTTTTCCAAACGACAGTGACTT
>NW_011904164.1:0-1463 GCF_000151845.1 Pteropus vampyrus | reverse complement strand
TCTAAAATTTGTTACCATGAATGGAGACAAAGTGAAATGATAATTTGTGATATAAAAGTAGGTTGTGGACATTAAACACCCTCTATTCACTGTATAATACGTGGAAGATATTGTTAGACCAAGAAATGGTGTTTAATTTGTGAACTAGAAACCTTCTGAAAGTTTAATGCACCAGCAAGGGTTATTTCCATTACTACGAATCCTGGGGCAGTCCTCTTACTGCCAGTCAGCCTGTGGCATGAACTGAACCTGGCATTTACCGCAGACGCAGAGAGCGCACGTCCTTCAAAACCCACGTCATGCGATGCCTGAAGGTTTGTGGAATTTAAACAACTTGTTTAACAGAAAGAGAGCAACTGTCTTAGTGGGTGCCCCATTGACAGGAGACCTTATATCAAAAATGAATGAATTTACAGAACATATAGAAAAAATCTGAATCGGAGCAATTCTATCAACTGTGAGAAAGCAGATCCTGTATAGAGGGTAAATGCCCCAAGAATTTCATTTGAATATGTTAGACTCTTCATGAGCACATCTTAGTTTGAGAGTTGGGAATGTTGGCATTCTACTAATTTACCGTAGAGTTATGTGAAACAGGGCGCACTATTGATTTTGCAGCAGAAACTAATGTAGTATGGATAATATTTTGCACATATGAAAGTAATGCATTTTGATTTCTACCTGTAGACTTGTACCTTTCTCTTCCTATGTTTGGGCCTTAAGGTTTACAGTCCCAGGGAAGGAGATATTAGGTATCACCTAGCGTGGATCTCAAGTTGATTTTCTGTCCTGTTAGCATGACAGAGCCACAAATGCCATGGGAGGTACAGACAAAAAGGATTTTCCTCATTTCTTTACCTCTCACGTACCGTTAATAATCACCTAGATCGGCGGATTAGACGACAGGGTTTCATATCTGAGAACTCATGGGATGAGATCCATGCTAGGTGATACCTAACAGGGCCATGCGCGCCCTTTTCCGACCAGGAATTCCGAGCGAAGTCGGCGTGTTGGATGACGTGGAAGTAGCCAAAGGCCCAGCGCTCCTGATTTCAGGACCCAGGAGTCTGCTGAGCCTCTTCCTGGAGAATTTGCCAAAGGCATTGGCAAGGCCAAGGCCAAGGCCAAAGGGTCATGCAGTCAAGGATGCAGCAAAGGTCACCTGGGCCTGGGTTCACCCGGACTCCGAGAGGACTGGGAACACTGGTCCACCGGGAAGATGATTTGTCCCCTGCCTGAGCAGAGAATGAGAAGAGATGGTGCTTGACCGGGGTCCGGCTGCTGTAACAAGACCCCCTCAGAAGGCAGAGGGAGAGTGCCTGTGACCTTCCGTCTCCCCAGCTGGGGAGCAGCCCAGAACAGAGATCTCCGGAGAGTTTGGAGAGTCCATCTCTCTGTCTTTTCACTTCGGAGTGGGTCACTTCGGAGTCGCGCACCATCTTGGAAAGGAACAGAGACAGCCA
>NW_011904163.1:0-2059 GCF_000151845.1 Pteropus vampyrus | reverse complement strand
GTGTGTGTGCAAGGCACACACACGCAGGGGCACTCGAAGGAAGAGCAGACTCAGCCCAGGAGCCAGGAAAAGCTCTCGAGGGCAGTTGGCACTTGAGCTGGACTTGAGGATGATTGAAATTTTGACAGAAGGAGACCTGAGTAGGAGAGATGAGCCCTCCCCAGACAGAGGGACCAGTGAGTACGGGGCATCTCAAATTCAAATGTGTTCAGAAGAACTGCTAGCAGTGGGACAAAGGATGTGAAGCAGGAAGTGTGTGTGTGCACATACGTGTTTGTGTGTGTGATAAGTAAGGCTGGAGTGGAAAAAAAAACAGAGGATGGGGTGAAAATTCCAGCCCCACTCCTCCCGTTGGCCATGTTCCCTACCTACTGCCATGGTGATCGGCTCTGTTCCTGGCAGGACTATCTCCTCAGGCACCTTCACCCTCAGGCCCTTCCGTCTTTTGTAGAGCAATTTACCTTGGACTTATCTTCATCTTCATTAACACAAAAATACCTCTGTGAAAATCAAGCTCAAATATTCCCGAGACTGGCCTTGAAGCAGCAGGAAAGAAAGAAAGACCTGGTAGAAGCTTTAACATTCCAGACTCCCCCTTTTCTCTCCGCACGGGTCTATCTAAACAAAAGCGATTTCTTTGACCCTTCTTATGACACATGTAGCTGCCCCATCCGCATCCGCCAGGAGGCATGCTGGCAACAGTCCGTTTGGGTTCATAGGGTTCCTAATCGTTTTTTCATCTGGTATTCCAAGTTATCTGACTCCTTGCAGCAAGCACCCTGGGAGGTAGGTATCATCATCTCATTTTTCAGAAGAGGACACTGAAGCCCAGGTCTGTCTGAGTCCAAGGAGAAAACACTTCTCACCCAACATCAACGAGAAGCAGAATAGGACAGTGTCTAGCTCATAAGCAAGAGATTAAAGGCTGATATTTTAAGGAGACTGAAGATTCAAAAACGCCGCAGAGAATGGATGCTTCCTTCTCTCCTTGCACTGGGCCCGTATTAAATATTAATCCCCTCCGTCTTTGCAAATACAGAAGTCGACTTAGACACACATCATAAAGAATGCAAAGGCAAGGTTTCACTCTAATTTCAGCTTTTTGTATTGGAAATGCATCGGGTGACTATCCTCCCTCCTTTGTCCTTGGCCAGTGTTATCTAGAAGAACATGGGTGTCCATGAGTCGCAAGAGATCAAGGACACATTCCCATCAGGAGCCTGACAATCCCAGCTCCAGGCATCAACAAACATGATCTTTTGAATATATTTTTTTAGGAGGCGAGAGGGCCTGAGGAGTTCTTTATGACTAACGGTTAGCTAGATCTCAGGAGGGGGGCCAGGATGGACAGCTGGGGCGGCAGGGGTCAAAGGACCCACCAGGACAAAGGCAGGCCATTGACTGCAATTTCCTGAAGGGACTGGCTTTTTTCAGACCTGATTTCCTTCATCTCTGTTGGGGTTTAAAAAATAATTTTACCTTTCTTTTTCTTGAAAAGATAGGTGTTCATGGCAGGAAATTTCAAAGATGCAAGCATACAAAAAGAAGATAAAAATTAACCAGCATCCGGGAAATGCATGAGAATGATAAACACCCACATGACAGTGGTGTTTACTCCCAAGGGGAAGTGGCAGAGTGTAATGGGAAAAGCATAGACAGGGACCTTCAATTGTATTGATAATGTTTTATTTCTTTGGCTAGGTGTGGGATACATGGATATTAGCTATAATTTTTCTTTAATACTTTTTGTAATATGTCTTAATTCAGAATAATTTTTAAAGTTATCTGTTAAACAGTCATTATTGAAAATGTAGTGCCTAGCAGAACCCTTGATACATAGTAGATACCTAATAATTTTTTCCTTGAATGAAGGAATGAATGAATAAATGAGTAAATGACTTAACTGTGTTACCTCTGAGCTTTAGTTTCTCCTTATCTAGAAATTAGGGCTAGCGATATCTACCCTCAAAATTAAGATGAGAGTTAAATGTACCTGGGATCCCTCCTCCCACAACTACCATTTTAATAAATCTTCCAGAATTTTCACTTTTCTAAAACA
>NW_011904162.1:0-2099 GCF_000151845.1 Pteropus vampyrus | reverse complement strand
TGTCTTTGCTAATGCTTTGAAAGATGTTGTATGTTTGACTAACAGTTTTTATTAAACTGTTTATATCATCAACACAGTATTAAAATGTTTGTGCTCCTTAGCTTAGCTTTGTAATGTAAATTAGGTTTTTTACACAGTTCCAGTGGTTTGCTCGTAATAATTTAAAAACAATAGTTTTGAATGCTTACGTCAGTTTTAAAGTGCTAATGTTTGCCTTTATATGTGATTGGGTATGTACTTAAAATTGGTTATCATTTCTGTTTTTAATAAAAGCTATAACATACAATTCATCCTGAAAGATACTGGCTTAAATGTTTTTTAAATTTGAACACATTGAACCAGAACTCTCCCCTAACCTGGTGGGTACTAACTCCTGCAGGTTTCTAGGGAGCTGTTTTGTAAATTATCCTCTAGAGCAGTAGTTGGTACCCCGATGCTTTAAAAAACATAATGTAACTTTCAAAGGTACCCAACTGTATACTCAGAGGGTAGTTTATATATGTGGAAGGATAGGACTCATAATTTGGTAAAATTTATTTCTTCATTGTGAATATTAAAATATGTGAGGCATGACAAACATATATATGCACATACTCAGGATGATGACACATAATGGAAAACCTTTTCTTTCAGTGCTAGAAAAAGAATGTCAGTGATTGTTCGCACTCCATCTGGGAAGTTACGTCTTTACTGCAAAGGGGCTGTAAGTTTTTATTTTTGTCTTTCTTTTGCAGTTTTGATTTATGACGGTTTATAATGTATATGTTAAGCATTCTGCTATGGAAATGTAACACAGATGTTTAGCATGAAGTTGCTGACATCCACTTTTGTTGGCGTTTTATGGTAATAATGTTCAGCCTTTTCTGGTGAAATATGGAATTCCTTCTGGGTAAATTTGGTGCTTTGAAAAAGTTTAGCTTCGGTTACTGGTATAATTTAATTTTTGATACTTAATATTTGAGGTTTATATTAAATAAGTTAGAAGGCGCTTAAATACAGAAAATATTTTTAAAATCATATTAGAAATGTAGTGATCTGCACCAATTTGAATCTAATTTTTTAAAGACCATAGAAATTGGAGGGGAGAGAGAATTGATCACAATTACTGCTATAATTTCTTCATATAATGATCTATTTGATATTGATTTAATTATAACATAATTTCTAACTATTGGTTAGCTTTAGTATATTAGCAAGTAATATTGACAGAAACAGTAATATGTTATACTAACTGAATTTTCCTAGTTGAAATATGCTTTCACTCATGGAAAAATAAGAAATCTACTGATCAGGGCCTTTTTTTGTTGTTTTTGTTTAGTCAGTATTCTCCTTCGAAATTATCTTTTCCAAGTACCTAGTCTACTTGGACTAGTCAAGTAGCTTGCCAACGTGGAACTTTGCAATTTTCAATATAATCAACAGCCTTGCTTTGTCATGTGGAACTTGGAAACTGAACTTTTTGAGAAACCCAAGTTTATTATTTAATTTCTGTTGAGAATGTTTCTCATCACCTTGGTTTTAAAGCATTAAAATGCAATTTTTAAATGCCTTGGTTTTAAAGCATTTGGAGATTATTTTGTGATGTTTCATGAATTTAGCTTTAGAATTATTTTGGTTGTCGATTCAAACAATTGACATTTATTCATTGTGTGCATTTTATCTACCAGACTTGGAACTGAATTTTGTAAATAAGAAGATAAGACCTAAGACTTATTATGAATTTAAGACTAATCAGGGATATGTTAATAAAAAGATTAAGATACATTATTAAGGTATATTGTAAAGATGTTCCATGTCTCAATTGTAACATTCAGGGAATAAGGGAATAAAGAGAGCCTTTAAAACCTCCCACTTTACATAGTTGATATGTGTCTAGTTTACCCAGCTCACATTCTATCTTTCTTAGTTTTGAGTAATCTTCTACCTAGAAACTGGGGAGTTAAAACATTAAATAAAAATAAAAACATTTGACTTCCTTTTTGAATAATCGCAGAGCTAGTTTGTATACATTAACTTGCTTATTGCATTGCTTTTCCCCATTCTCAAACTGTCTGTGAAATGTAGTTAAATACTGAAAAGGTATAAACATATAAAACAGC
>NW_011904161.1:0-1903 GCF_000151845.1 Pteropus vampyrus | reverse complement strand
GTCAAGACACAGGGTCACGCCGGGTAGCAGCGGGTGTCAAGGCGAGGCTATGCTCAGAGCCCCAACTCCCCCTTCCTGAAACATTTCCTGCTCACTGGGGACATTCTTCTACCTGCCCTCCCTGAGAAAGTATACTTGTCACTAGAGCGTAGGGCAGTGGGTAGGGAGTTTGCTGTCAGAAAGATACAAGTTCAAATTTCCGCTCTATAATTTGCTCCTTTTATTATCTTGAGCATATTACTCCAAATCTCTGAATTTTAATTGTGTTATGGATAAAGTGGGGATATTAATACTTTCCTCACAAGCATATCATGAAAATAAAAGACTGCAGGAAGCAATGGATAGGATCCGACCAGCTGTTCCCAGGGCCTGACATGGAACTCGTGCGCTGTCAGCGGCAGTTTTTTAACCTCGCTCTTTTGTATTTTGGGACAATCACATTCTAAACTAAATTTTCTTTCTCAAAAGGGCAGCTGAACACCAGGCCTGACCTTTCAGTGACTGCTTCTTCCCTTCACGGGTTTTCAAATGTCAGAGATTTTACTAAGGACGTTTTCTTGAGGAACAGTTTGGTGCTGCAAAATTCAGCTCCAGAGCAGGCAGGTTTTCTGCTCGTTATTTGAGGCTGGGGGGTCTTCTCATCTGAGAGACAGTCCTAAGCTCTAAGAGGAATAGGGACGGGGCAGCTGAGTCTCAGGAGACGGTCCCGAAGGAGGCAGAACCCAGCGTCTCACCGTAACTTTTGAGCTGTAGTGAAAACGAGAGGGTCCACGGGTATCTCGAACTCTAATGGGAAGTTTCTTTCCCCCTGGACAGTGATACAAGGCAGAGCGCTGATAAATGCAATCAGAGAATCAGGAGCTGGGGACCCTACTCTTTAGGTTGCTCACCATAATGCCGTTCGCAGGTCATTGCCAGGCATATGCAAAGCATCTTGATCACCATTCCAGTTACCTGAATAAGTTTATTTAGTGTTAAATTCTTCTGCTTTGCCCAAAGACCTACCTCAGCATCCCGAAGATCATCAGATGTCATTTATCCTTCAATTTGTTTCTTCTTTCTCATCTCCTCCACTGTCTCCTCCTACTCACATTCCATCCTCTTTCTCTTCTGTTTTTGGAAAAATAAACTGTCAGCATGGTTAAAAGTTATTATTTTCTCGGTTCAGACTTCAGATCTTTGGTGGGACTAAATAAGCTGTATTTAAATGAAAGTTTACCTTAGCTTAGTTTTTTAAGGTGCTAAATAATTTCTTTTCCCTTAAAAACACTGTGGTCCTTCAATGTTTTATTCTGTGAACATTCACTAAGCACCTTATGGGTGCTGCCCTGGGATGTAGACATGTGTATCACGTGTTGTCTGTTCTGAAAGACCTCACAGCCATGAAGGAAGAAAAAGATGTGACTAAAATTATCAATAGAGTAGAACAGAAAGAAAGGGATGCAGGGAGATCGAAAGGCAATCAATCAGTTTTGCTGGACAAGGCACCGTTCGAGCTGGACCTTGAACGTTTACTGAAAGTAATAAAACCAACACTTTGTGTTCAAGATACACAGGAGGGACGGGTAACTGGAAACCATCCCTCTTGTGCAACTTAATGCTATCCAGCTTGTCTGGACCCCAGGGTGCCTCCAGGGAAGCGGTGGAGAATAAGGATGGAAGAGGTAGATTCGTGCTGATAGATCCAAAGTACCAAAAACAAACAAACAAAAAAGCACCTGAGTAGCAAGGAGTCCCCACACCTTCCCTTCTCCATGGGTCTGCTCTCCAGACCAATCTCTTTCGGGGGTTCCCTTTGATGTGATCTGTTGAGGGACAGTTCCGTTCTGATGCAGCCACCACAGAGCTTGCTCAGTGTCAAAGGATTAGTGGGGACCACACCCAGAAAGAGAAATAGCAGAAG
>NW_011904160.1:0-1026 GCF_000151845.1 Pteropus vampyrus | reverse complement strand
TTAGACACACAGCCATAGCCACTGCAGGGGGAACTGAAATACAAGGATTAGCTAGGCTGCCATGTGCCAAAATAAAACTTGGGGTTCTTTCTAAAAGGAAGAGTAAAGAGTGGACAGGAAAGACAATCTGCAGCTTAACCTATACAGTCCTGAAAATACTTTGGAATAGGTCATTAATGTCCTCTAAATGCCAGGTTCAATCAATATTTATGGTATCTGAACTGTGATGAGTCTTATTCCTAACTCATTATAGCCTTGACTCTAATTACAATATTATCTCCAAGTTGTCTGTCTAGCCTATCTTTCTACCTGCACCACCTCCTCCCATTCCCCCCTCTTCTTTTACTTTCTCTCTAGGTTTCTTTAAGTGCTAGAATTCTCTATGAGTCTGGTCTTTGGCACTCCTCACTACCTGCTCAGTATGCTTTTGCCTGATCATCTCATCCACCACGTTATGGTTTAACTTCCAACCTTTATCTTCATCCCGAACATCTAAGCCTGTGTTTCTGTGTATAGCCTCTGAGACTTATCTACTTTAAGTCCCACAAATACCTCAAACTCAGCCATTACTGAAATAAATTCATAATCTTTTCCTTTTCGGTAAACTCTATCACGTTAAGAACACCACCATCTTCCAGGAAATGTGGAGACACTGCAGTTTTTCTTGTTTACTTCCCACAGACTCAGTCACCAAGCCTTTAGACCATACTATTCTTAACATCTCTCACCTGCCCTCGCTACCACTACTTCCTTAGTTCAGGATTTTCATTCAAAGATCCTAATGCAATACTTTCCTATCTTTTTCACTCCAGTTCTGACTCCATATATCTGTTTGGGTGATCTCTGTAAAACTCAAGTCTGATCATACTAACTCACCTGCATAAAAAGCCTTTAACAGCCTCCTCACAGAAGTGAAAGAAGATAAATGACATGATACATAAGGCATAATATGCTCACTGCTTACTTCTCTAGTCTTATATATTTTGCTACTATATCCCTCCTAGCCTATGTTGCAGCTTGCTGAAC
>NW_011904159.1:0-1878 GCF_000151845.1 Pteropus vampyrus | reverse complement strand
AAAAAAAAAGAACTCTACATTCTGGTGAGAGCGTCAAGTGGTGCATTTTGGAAAACTACCTGGCCATGTCTACGACAGATGTCCTAGAGTGTAGTGTTCCCATGACCCAGCGATCCTACAAAACCTGGCCAAGAAAAATGAAAGCACGTGTCCCCCAAAAGGCTTCATAAGACATAAGAAAGTTCACAGTAGCGTTTTCCCCAATAGCTCCAACAACCTACTATTCCTCAACAGTTGGATGGACAAACTAGTCACTTAGGTATTCATATAATGGAATTCACAGAGCAATGAAAAGAAAGGAACGATAATTATTTGCGACATATTTGAATCTCACAGATAATGTGAAAGCGGCCAGACAGCAGGCGCGGCCACTGCCCTGAGGTCAGGCTCCACCCTGTGTGGGACAAACCCCCCTGAGTGTCCCACAGCGGCTCAAAGGCAAACTTCCCACGTCTGAATCCTGCATCTCCTCTTTGTTCAAGCTAGAAACCTAGGATAACCCTAGGCCACTCTCCTCTCTTCCATTTATGTGAAATGGAAGTTCTGCCTTCACCTCCTGCCTTTAACCTGTCTTCCCTCTCCATCTCCACTGCTTCAGCCCAACTTCGCTGCCTAAAGCCTCCTGTCCGACCAGCTGGCTCGTGCCTCTCCAGATCCGCCTTCCCCACAGCAACCAGAAGCCTGATCCAGAACACGCCCTCATCTGTCACTCTCGGTCTCACCCTCGGGATAAGGTCCCAGCCCTTCTGCAGGGCACCCAGTCCCCTTCCTCTAGAGCCACACTGCTCACCCCAGCCGGTGCGGTGTTCAGCTCCCACTGCATCTCCACACCGTTTCAGACCGTTTCAGAACCCCGCCCCTTTGTGCATGCTGTTCCATCTACTTAGACGCCCTTCCCGTCCTTCTGCATGCTGCCTGCATCTCTCCTCACACTTAGATCAGACGGCATCTCTTCAGTCCGGGTACACAGTTCTCCCTCGGGCTCTCAGTCCTCAGCATACTGGATTTATGTTTTAAGGTCTGCCCACCACACAGACACGCGTACGCACACACGTGCGCACGCACGCACACACATTCCTAGGTGCTTCGTGAGCAAGGACCATGCCGTGTGGCTCCCAGGCAAGAAGAGGCACTCGGTAATTTTGGTTTATCTAGAAACATACCTTACCCGGGTTGGTCTTCATTAGTAGTCTAGACATGTGTTGTTCTCCCTGTTTTTACTGGTGGGCATCTGAGGAAACAGGTTCTGGAGTAAGACAGACCCAAGTCCAAATCCCAGCTCGGCCACTTGGCAGTTGTGGGTCCCTGGACAAGTCACTCATTCCTCCTGGGTCTTAACCTTTCTCATCTGTGAAGTGGGGAGATGCACATGGCAGAACGGTCCCCTCGTGGGGCGTTTTCCCAGGGCATTCTAAGCCTGTCCTCCCCATGGCTTCGCTTAGCTGAAGGACCTCAGCCCTGGCACTACTGACATTCTGGGCCGGGCCCGTCTCTGCCCCTGGGGCTGTCCTGGGCACTACAGGATATTTAGCAGCATCCCTGGCCTCGACTCATCAGATGCCAGTAAAAATCCCTCCCCCGGGGTTGGGATGACCAAAATTGTCTCCAGACACAGCCATATATCCTCTTGGCAGCTGAGAACCACTGACTCAGGTTTTGATCCCAGGAAACCCCAAACTCTCCCAGCACCTGAGCTAAAGCTGACTTAACAAGCTGATCCTGGTGCTGGGAGGAAAAGCCTGGGAAAACCTGCATGCCTTACCGGGGACAGGGTATACTGCTACTTCTCAGGAGGTGCTGAACAGATATGGGCCCGCCTGCCACCTGGCAGAGAGCTTCCGGGGCCATGGTCAGCCCCAGCCCGGCCTCCTGTACACC
>NW_011904158.1:0-1773 GCF_000151845.1 Pteropus vampyrus | reverse complement strand
ACACCAACATGCATTAGTATTATTTATTAGTATATATTGTCATTAAGTCCATTTGGTAAAGAAAATGATAAGTGAAGAGATTTAGATTACTTGATCAAGATGACAATCAAAGTTAGTTAAAAATAAGTTCC
The DNA here is from genome assembly GCF_000151845.1 of Pteropus vampyrus. Classification (NCBI taxonomy): domain Eukaryota; kingdom Metazoa; phylum Chordata; class Mammalia; order Chiroptera; family Pteropodidae; genus Pteropus; species Pteropus vampyrus. Next base: position 1,642 of record NW_011904158.1, on the reverse strand, counting down.
AGATACTTGAATTCTTGCTTTGGTCTAAGACTACACTGACTTTATATTTTTTTTCTTTTTTTCTAATCTGTTTGATTTCTACTGTCAACCATTACCATTGTCAATAAGATTTATTAGAATAAAAGGCATTAGTCCTTCACTCATTTGTTTACATTATGCATTTTCAGTCTTGGAAACATTTTAATAGGAGATTGCTGAATCAAACTGGATTTTGTGATTTAATATCAAAATCCATTCTCAGGAATGGCTTAATGTCCAGATTCTACATAGTGTACCAGAAAGAAAATAAGATGTCCAAGTCTTAAACCTAGCAAAAAAAATTTGACCATACAAATATGAGTTAATTTTCCCCCAGAAAAATCCAATTTTATTTGTATTCTGATAAATAGACCATAGTTATACGTTTCTGTTACTCCAGTTTAGATTTGAATGCTAACCAATATTCTGTGATCTAGAATAGGACATCTATTTCAAGTTCTTCATAGTATACATTTTAAGGTCACCTTTGATATACAATCTTTAAAACTTTTATTCTTTAATCATTTTAAATCTTTAAAGTGAATGTCATTCTGTTATTACTTTTCTCCTTTATGAGTTTGACATGAATCAACAGAAGAGTAGTTTTAATATTCTTACACATTTTTGGTTAGAAAAGACTGATTTCATCTGTGATAACTTTTTTTTACATATTTACCATTTTCTTTTTATTTTATTAAATTATTGGGGTGATGTTGATTAATGATATTATATGTTGCAATGTACAATTTTATAATACATCATTAGTATATTGCATTGCATGTTCACCACCTAAAGTCCAGTTTCCTTCCATCACCATATATTTGACCCCCTTTACCCTCTTCTACACGTGCCCATCCCCTTTTTCCCTCTGGTAATCACCATACTGTTTTCTATATCTATGAGTTTTTGTCTGTCTTGTTTGTTCTTTTGTAAAACTAGAATCTGATGAGTTTTATCTGCAAGATAATTAATGCACTTAGGATGTTAAAATAAGTGCTTGATGTGAAATTAAAAATAGAAAACAGGTTTAAAGTAGAATCATATAAGTAAAATTTTTTAATATATAAATAAAAATTTCAAATTGTGGGGCCATATGTATACAGATGACAACTCCCACATAAGTTTATGGAACATCTATGCACATTGTTGTCAATTAATCATAGAAACTTTCCATTCAGGTAGTAAAATTAATTATTTCACCTAAATCTGGAACTCCTTCATAACAGGGGCTATAATAATACTAGAAATAATGAAGTCAGTTACAAATATTTATTGAACACCTTTACTCTTCACACATTAAGCTATTCATGTACATTATCTACAATCTTTACATAAATGGTATGTATCTTTAGTTGTGATTTATAGGTGAGTAAATTTAGATAAGACATGATTAAAGAAATTGTCTAGAGTTATACAAGTAAGATGTGAAATTGCCTGGCTTAAAACTCAGTTCTATTCATGTTTAAAATTTATCACTTTTTACTGCCACCACACTCAGCCCTTTATAGGTTATATTATAAATAATCTATAAAAAACACAAAGCATCATTATTATATTATTATTGTTACTCCAACTTCTCTATTCTAGCCATGCTCCCCAAATTTCCAGTAACTGGCCCAGCCAC
>NW_011904157.1:0-1780 GCF_000151845.1 Pteropus vampyrus | reverse complement strand
AAAAAAATGCATCTTGTACAAAACAAAAACATTCTATTAGTCTCTAGCAGTATTTCTTCAGAATTAACAAGAGCTTTTAATTTGTCTCTTTCCAGATATCACAGCATTAATCACTAAGAAATTTTAATTCCAAGCAAGACAAAACATTTTGAATGAATATATAAGCACGTTATCCTCCACATGCATAATTTTTGAAAATCCTCCAGAGTTTAGATAGTAGGTTTGTAGCTATGCTCACCAAGCCCATGATGGAGTTTAGGCCTCGCTGCCAATCCAGCCAACTCTGCTGGGAGCCCCAGCCCTCCCTCTCCCAAGCCCAGCACTGCGGAAAGCTCATGTCAATGATTTGTCAGGTGTGTGCATAATGTCAGGAAATGGAGACACTTCCTGAGTAGCAACAAAACCCCTACACTGTGAATAATGATGGTGTTGATTTGAATCACAACACTTCCAGATAAACTTTTCCAGAAAGAATAAAGCAGGTAGAGAATTCCGAGTGTTAAAAGCAAAAGGAAGGAAGGAAGGAAGGAAGGAAGGAAGGAAGGAAGGAAGGAAGGAAAGAGGGAGGGAGGGAGGGAGGGAGGGAAGGAGGGAAGGAGGGAAGGAGGGAAGAAAAGAAAAAAGGAAAAAGGGAAAGGAGAAGAGGAGAGCAGAGCAGAGCAGAGCAGAGAAGAGCAGAGCCCCATGGGGAAACGGTCTAAGATCCAAACTACAATCTGTTACTAGAATTTTCAGGTGGGAGCTTTACTGTGCTCATTTAGGGGGCTTTGTTTGTTTTCAGGGCATCATTTTATGCTTAGCTGAGCAATACAAAACAGAGAAGGTAATGCCGTCCCTTCTGAAAGGCAACCTCTCATAGCGGGATCATCCACTATTTTAAGATGCTTAAAGATTCACGTGTCTTAGTTTAAACCTAACTCTAACGTCTTCACGATCCATGGCCAAATCTCATGAAAAAGAACAGCTTTTGATATTTTTTCCATTCATTTTCCTAGAGATAGCAAATTCTTTTAAAGGAACCATAGGGTCATTCTGATAAGAGTTTGTAAGACCAGCACCCGCTACCAGCTATTAATAACTTACTTCCTGTCACTTGGCTGCAAGGTCTAAAGGTCTAATCTGAGTGTCTTTATTAGCGAAGGTTGTGAAAGATGTGCTCATAAATGTGATCAATTTGGCATCTTGTCAAAATATTCTGTCACTCAAAAGATAGTCATCTCATCTGTTACTTATTTTACAAAAGCAACCTTAGATGTGCAATGTTATTTTTTTATTTAATTTTAATATTAGTTTCAAGTACATTGGTTACATTTATATAGTTTAAATACAGTACATTGGTTAGACATTTATATAGTTTAAACAACGATCTCCCTAATTGCTCTTTCTCTCCTCTGGCTCTCCACCTTGCCATTCCATTAATGCTGACTGCATTCCCTATGCCGTGCTCCCCATCCCTGTGACCATCTATCAACTACTAATTTGTACTTCTTTAACCCTTCACCTCATTCTCCCAACTCCCCAACCCCCTCCCCTCGGGCTGTCACCAGATTGTCCTCTATACTTGTGAGTCTGTTTTTGATTAGTTTGCTCTTTTTGTATTTCTTGAGAGAAGAATCTGCCTCTCCAACACATTGACTCATTAAGCAGAAGTAAAATCTTGTTTTCACATAATTAGGAAGTTTGAGTTACAGGGATCTTTCAGGATATGGACTGTTCTGTTTCCCAACTTACATGGCTGAATTCCATTTTCATTTTCTCTCCATTAACCATGGAGATAGAC
>NW_011904156.1:0-1661 GCF_000151845.1 Pteropus vampyrus | reverse complement strand
CGGCTCGGTTCGCCGCGCCTCTCCCCCGTCCGTCCATATTGCTGCAGCCCCCGAGCCGGGAAGCCCGGGCCGCCCCGGCGGCGGGGGGGAGGGAGGGACGGGACGAGAAGCCTGCTAGGCTCGGGGTGGGGGTACCTTGCGAAGAACGGGCGGGGGGGGACGCGCGCCAAGGAGGCCTGGACCGCAGAGTAGGGGGCCTTCCTCCCCCCCCCGCCCCGCCAGCGGGCCTCGGATCTACGGCGGCCGCATCCGACCCAGAGGGGGGCCGCGCCTAGCGTGAACCCCCGACCCTTCTCCGCAGGGACTGGGGCCCAGCGCCCTGGAAGAAGGCGTTGCGGGCGCTCTGAGAGCCAAGTTCGAGGCGGGGGAGGCCGCCTCGGGCGCACCCGGCTTCTCCGGGGGGGCGGGCGCGCAGATGGCCACTCAGGTGGAGCCGCTGCTGCCGGGGGGCGCCTCGCTCTTGCAGGCCGAAGAGCACGGGGGTCTGGTGAGGAAGAAGCCGCCGCCGCCGCCGCCGCCCGAAGGCAAGGGCGAGCCCGGGGCGAACGACGTCGGAGGGGGGGAGCCGGACGGCGGCGCCCGGAGACCTCGGCCGCCCTGCTCCAAGCCACTGAAGGAGGGTACCGGGCAACTGGAGCGCGAGAGTACGCGGCCTCCGCAGCCGCCCGGCGCCGAGGGCCTGGCCTTCAGCGACGGGGAGGAGGGCGGCGGCGGTGAGCCGGGCGCTGGCGGAGGAGCTGCCGGAGCCGCGGGCGCCGAGCGCCGAGACTTCGTGGAGGCCCCTCCGCCCAAGGTGAACCCGTGGACTAAGAACGCGCTTCCGCCGGTCCTGGCCACCGTGAACGGACAGTCCCCTCCAGGTGGGTCTCCCCGCTTGCTCTCCAGGGTCCTGGGGCCTCTTCCGGGGACACAGGCGTCCCCTCCCCCAGAGGCCTCCAGGGCCTGGGGGTCCGCCGCGGATCGTGGTGATTCTGGATTTTTTTTTTTTTTTCTTATTGCTGCTTGGCTAATTCGAGTCCCGTGCTCTCCCCATCGGCACACTCGGGAACCTGCCTCTGCCGGAGTGCTTCGCCTCCGGGAGGCCACGGCCACCGCCTGGGCCGCAGCGGTTAGTGGGCAACGGCGTGGTCCGGGCCTACCTCGCCGGGAGTGGGTGGGCGCTGGTTTCGGTGAAAGGGCTCTCTACCCCACCGCGTGTTGGTGTTAGAGACGGTTTCTAGCCTAACCCTTCCTCAGAAGCCCCCTCTTCCCACCCCGCCCCACGCTCCCCTTTTTGGTAGCGTTGCGACCGTCCCTATGTTGTAAATGTTTAATAGCATATGTCACGGGCAGCAAAGCTCTCGGTTATGAGTTCATACCGATCTCATGGGTTCGGCATTTTAAAGTTAAGTTTGGTTTCGAGTAGATGATATTAGGCGGTAGGATCGCCATTGGCGACGGGTTGGGGGGTCGGTTACGGAGAGAATGGGGAGAAGAGGAAACCCAACGTGTCATTGAATTCGGTGGTTTCCCTCCCCGATCCTGGGGACCTTCCGCCTTGAGAGGGAGCCGGATAGCGAGTGTGCCGGGAATGCAGTTAAGGGGTTGGCGGAAAATGTGAGGCGAGTGAGGGGGCTTGCGGCGGCTCGAGGGGCGTGTGGCGGCGGGGGAGGGAGTGGCCG
>NW_011904155.1:0-2473 GCF_000151845.1 Pteropus vampyrus | reverse complement strand
ATCCAATCCATCAAGGGCCTAAGCCAAACAAAAAGGTGGAAGAAGGGAGAATTTGCTCTCCATACTTGCCTGCTTGAGCTGGGACACTGGTCTTCTGCTCTCGGACTGGGAATTACACCACTGCTTCCCTTGGTGTCTGCTTAGGTTTCCAGCTTGCAGATGGCAAATCATGGGACTTCTCAGGCCCCAAGTGCATGAGCCAATTCTTTATAATAAATTATATAAATACATACATACATATATATATATGTATATGTGTGTGTGTATATATACATATACATATACACACACACACACATCTCCTATTCGATGTATTTCTCTGAAGACCCCTGGTTAATTTATCTACCTCTACCTCATTTGGTGCAAGGTTTGCATTGAATGCAAAAAATTTTCATATGCTCTTTTGTCAGGGAACATATAACCTAAAAAAGGATTATAGTAAGAATTCGATAAATGTTTCATTAAATAAATTTTAATTTATCAGGCGGAAATTTTTTAGTCTGTTTCCTTTTTTCACTGCTGTATTGCCAGCACCTACAAGAGTACCTGAGCACCAAAACAAATTATTGAACAACCTTTGAATAATAAAACTATTAATTACTAAAGGCATGCCAATGGTAGGTACTTTTCAAAGACAATCTCATTTAGCTTGCCCGACGACTCAAGGAGGTCGATGGTGTTTTTACAGACGAGGAAACTGAGTTACAGATAGGTTAAATAACTTAAAGATAAACTCAAGTAAGTGAAGGTGAACTTTTCCGGCTCCAAAGCCTGGGCTCTTTCTCAGAATGTACTGTTCCCCTTTTCTCATGGAATGGTATGTTCTCAAAGTCAGGAGTGATTCTAAGGGACTGTCATAACCTTCTGCTAAAATTTTCTGTCTTCTGGAGCTTCCTTTCCTCTCTATTTCTTTATCCTTTGCCTCCCTGTGAAAGGTATACAGCTTTCCCTCATTTCCACAGGAGGGACAGATGTGTAAGGGAACCAGCCATAAGGGTTTCAGTTGTCTTCTCCATGCTTTGTGTAGCCCTCCATCTGTATAGATGCACAATCATAACAACAACAACAACAACAATAACAAAAACCCTTGGATTTATTACAAAAGGCTTTCTAATACATTCATTCTCTCATCTAGTCCTTATCACCACTCTAGGTCTAGGCAGAAATTACCAGCCCCATTTAACAGGTAACACTAGCTCACATGAATCATGTACTTATTCTGGCCAGGCTCTGTTCCAAGGGCCCTGTGTCTACCATTCTTTTCATCTTCACAGCTGTTGAGGTTGGTCTGATTATTATCTCCATTTTACAGATGAGAAAACCAAGGCACAAAGAGGTCAAGGGACTTACCTAAGTACACACAGCTAATTGGTGGAAAAGCCAGGGATTAAACCCAGGCAACCTGCTTCAAGGCCCAAGTTCTTAATCCCTCCACTGTGTTGCCTGAATAATAGTAGACCCAGGAAGAGAACCCAGCTTTTCTGTCTCTGTACCAGTAACCATGTAGGCAGTTCCCAAGATGGCTTTATCACAAAAAGGCCTCTCGAACTGTGCTCTGGTCCTTGGCCCTAACTCTCATTTTAGCGCTTCCTATAAAAGGGTTTAACCAGAGATTAGTTTTTGCATTTCTGCCATACTCTATTTCCTGTTTCTCCTGACTATTTTATTGTCTGTTACTTGAATCTTGCTGTGCATTTCAGATTCTCCTAGCTTATATATAGTGTCAAAATGCTGTCATCATTTGCTCTTAGTCAACAAGGCATTGATGTGGCAACTTCACAATAGCATACATGTTCAACTTTTTTAAGGAGTGTGGAAGGAGTCTCATATTTCCTCTAGGTGACATGGTGGCCTCAAGAGGGTATTTTAAGGTTTGATATGATGATTACGAGCTGTCAGACTTAAGTCCTGACCCCTAGTCTAAGCTTCAACATGCACAAAGTCCTCCTAACCCAATTCTAACGATCTTTATTGTTAAGTCAAAGCAATAGTTCATTGTGGACAAGACACTGGTATGAAATCACATCTCACAGAACAGTTCACACAGCGAATCTTGTTCTAGCAACAGCTGTTCCATGACCTTGGTTTTAGTATGTTACAAGAACCAGTTCTTCTCAGAGGCACTTGGGAATTAAAATGGTCACCCACCATTATCTGTGTAACCATTGATTCAGTCCTCTTTCTGGGTATATAAAAGTGCTTTGTTTATGTGATCAAACTGGAAATCTCTCTTACTGTGTGAATCTCCCCAGTTGAGCAGCTGAATAAAACTGGAGCTCAGTACCAGCTAAACAGCAGGTGGTCTTATGCTATACCATCAGTATCCTGAATCTGAATCAACAACAATAAGGGCCCCACCCAGCCTGCATTGGGAATTGAGATAGCTACAGTGAGAATAGAGCTCTGAATACAGATCATTTAAACTCCTTAGCATGGCTGGGAAGATTAAAGAACAGTATGACAGGAAGGAATA
>NW_011904154.1:0-1345 GCF_000151845.1 Pteropus vampyrus | reverse complement strand
GGGGCGCTCCTGCCCATCACCAGGGGCGCTGTGTGTGGGTTTCAGGGTTTGAGAAGCCAGGAGCGGGGGTACACACGAGCATGGCAGCCAGGCCCTCTTAACAGAATCTGGACCGAGCCGCCTTGCTCCTGCCGGGCCAGGTGTGCCTGCAAAAGGCAGGAGCTGGGAAAGGCATCTTGCCACAGGGAACCAGGCCGACGGTGGAACCGCGCGAATTCCTGGACACCGTAGGATCAGGAGGGCAGAGAGCAGCCCCGTGCTCTCAGAAATCACACACCTGCTCGGAGCCAGGAGCGCGGGGCAGCGGAGGCTGAGCTTTGCAGACAGGCCCGCGGCAGAGTGACAGCTCGCCCCGTCTTCCTGAGCCCGGTTCCTGCCTGACGCTCTCGGGCACACCCCGCGGGCGAGGCGGGGGACGGTGTCAGCGCTCCGGGACCGGCTCTGGCTGTCTGGCTGTGTCCAGCGGATCAGCCGAAGGGCCCGAGGGCCCAGACGCCGCCCGCATGTTACTCAGGGAAGCGTGGAGTAAATTCGCGTTGCCTCGAACCCGCGTCGACCTGAAGTCCAGGAGGAGCTGCGTCTCGCTTCGGAACGCTGAGGGGGCGAGAACCGCTTCTTCTGAGACGGCCTCTGGGGTCGAGTAACGGTCAGGCACGCGGGGAGCCGGGCGGCAGGGAGACTCTGAGAATGACCGCACCCGCTCCCAGCAGACTCTGGTCCCAGCGAGTGGGAAACGCACGTTCTCATGGGAAAAGCACCTGCCTCCACGTACAGACGTGCCGAGGGGCGTGACACTTCTGGGAGCATGTGCACGTCACGGTCCCCAGGGCCCCCGGGGCTGCATCCGACCTGGGACCCCGCGGCCCGGCCCGCTGGCCCTTTGTTCACGCCGGTATCTCCCGCCTGGGGAGGTGTGGGCGGGATCTGGGAGACAGCGAGATTCTGCAGGAAGGACACAGCCGGCCCCCCAGGGCGGCGAGGACAGAGAGGAGGCACCGTAACTTGGGAGGCTCATGTGGGCAAGACACGCCCGTGCTTTCGACCTTCTCCTCCGGCCACCTGAGGAAAGTGGCTGAGCTCAGATTTCCATGTCCCTGGAGATGGCATGTCGTAAAGGCTCTGAGCCTGGCTTGGCCACATGTCAGCTTCGTGGCCTCGGGACAGTGGCCTCCCTTCTCTGTGCTGTGCTTCGTCTCCGTAGGAGGGTGACAACAGCGCCCATGTCATCGGGGTGGCCGGAGGCTAAGTGAGCCGGCTCCAGGAAGTGCTTGGCGCAGGGCCTGGCTCACACTTGGGCTTGGGCCTGCCCCGGCCGCCTCCGGCTCGGGGGCGTCGGTGTGCACGC